>NC_086367.1:22266577-22279077 GCF_036324505.1 Eleginops maclovinus | reverse complement strand
TGACTTTAATTGCCAGGAATTATTGCTAATATACGTCTGTTTGTTTCTAGTTAGAAATGTGTCCTCCAGCCATCTGTCCCTGCCTCCAATCCTTCACATGGAGTGAAATATAGAAAGGAATTTTGGAGAATGGATAACAGGAGGACCAGAAAGTGAGAAAATACGACTAAAAGCAAACAAATTAAGGAAGAGGGGAATAAAATGAGGGAAATTAAGGAAGGAAAGTTGGATTTTTGACTGAAATATCCCCCAAAATAGCTGACAATAAAAAAAACTTAGCTTTTTGGGAGCAGAAGGGAGATATGGACATGTGGTGTGAAACTAAAATGCAGACTGTACGAGAGACACGACGTACAGAGTCGTAAACAGGCAGGATTAATAAAGTGTTGCAATGTGTTGCAGCATATGGCTTACAGTCCGACCCTCTGGGCTTTGAAAGGCACAGTTCACTCATTCGGTTCCCAGTCTGCTCCCAGTTCACACATTAAAAACCACTGGAACAACTGGAGCAGCAGATCCCCGGCTGCACTGGGATAATAAAAGTGCTGTAAACACAATATTTGCCCGAGTTTATTACTGCTTTCTTTCTTCTTTTAAAGCAGCCGGGTCTGCTGGGCTTCTGCCAGGCCTGGGATTCTGCTTATCCAGGTCACCCTGACTCAAGAGTTTAGGGAGATTTTCATCGATTAAGAGGCTGAACAAAGCCTAGGTCCAGAAGAAGGAGAAGAAGTCACTCACTTCCTTAATGTCATGTGACGCAGAACAACCAACCAAAGCCGAGAGATATCTTCAGTCCTGTAAATAATAGTTCAAGGCAAATATGGAGAAGTTGTTTATTTTAGTGCAGGTCCATCATTACTCTAACAGGTCCTTCCAGGGGTTCAGCTATTTTTATTTAATGAGCAGCTCTACTAAAGCGTCACACAATCATATATATCAGCCACTCCTGTGCCTCAACTTTAGGTGCACTACACAAAAACAACACCTGGAAGAAGATAGGACGCTAACGTGAGCTGGTTACGGTCGCGTCACATCATCGAGGGTAAGAACACACTCATGTGTATGGCCTCTTAGTCGAAGTGTAACAATGCTGACGGTTCATATGTTTTCATTTGTCTGTTTGCTTTTGTTTAAAATGACCTTTCATCTTTAATTTATCCGTAATGAGGCTTTTAGAAAATACTATCTTAAGCCTGTATTCGTTCAGACTTCTTTGTATGAGTGTTCCAAGTTGACATGGGCAAGCTTTTATCTGCTCAACCTCGTCAGTTAATCTATGACATAATGAAAGCCCCAACTTCTTCTTTCCGAGGATACATTTTCAGCTCCATTTGAGGTGATTTGTATCTGCCTTGGCAACCCTTAAGAGTTACATGGATCTGAAATTCTAAAACAGACCTCCATTTGTCTCAGCTGCTCTCAAATTAATCCCAATGGTGATTAAGGTAACGCCTGATGGATGCAAAGTCCTGTGACACGATGCCGCCCGCTGTCAATCATAGGGTGAGTTTGAACTTCCTGTTAGAGAGCTGAACTGCTTCCTGTCCGGCTAATGTACTGACAAGCAGCATCAAGAGCTGGGCTGACATTCTGCCTGCAAAGGTCAACACACACACACACACACACACACACACACACACACACACACACACACACACACACACACACACACACACACACACACACACACACACACACACACACACACACACACACACACACACACACACACACACACACACACACACTCGAAGTCTTGCTATCATTGCCAAGTCCAAAAGGTCAACTTCATGCTGATTGGTGATAGAACTATCAAATGAACCAATCAATATCCAGGAGAAGGAGGAGGAGGAGGAAGAGAAAGAGGAGGCTCCAGGGACGGAGAGGAAGAGCCATGTGAGATGCCAGCACATTGAGAGAGAGGAGAAGGGGGAGGATAGAGAGAATGATGGAAGAGATGAGGAAGAAGGAAAGGAAATAGGGGAAAGGGAGAGAGAGAGAGAGAGAGAGAGAGAGATGACGGACTGAAAAGGAAAGGAGAAAGAAAACATAGAGAACGATGGGAGGAAGAGGGAGGTGCAGACAGGTCAACATGTCAATAAAGGAAGGGAGGAACAGGTGAGAGAGGGGGGAGGATGTGGAGGTTTGGAGGGGCAGAGGATGGTTCAGAAAGGTCAACACTCGTCAATACTGTGCAGAGAGAGAGACAACAGGAGAAAGAGTGGAAAATGTGACGGTTACCGAGTTCTGATCATAATGAGAGGTAAGATATACAGGCACATTATGATCAGAGTGGGATGGCTTCTTTGTTTTGGATTCATTGTGATGAAACAGTTGTATGCAAAAGCTGTTCACGTTTATTGTTAATATTTCAAAGGAAATGAAGTGTCCCATTGTGAATCAACTCCAAATGAGGCTCTTGTTTCCAGTGTTTTTCTTAAGATATCCAGACATTTTTACAGTTATTAAGCTTTAAGGGGCACTACAATAGAAATAAATAGATGTAGGGATAGGTCAGAAAGCTCCTTTATCCTAAAAGTGAAGACGTTTGTGCAGGCTGCACCAGCAAGGGACTCAAAAGGCACCATAAACAGATGAATTTGATATACCAAGGTGTGTTTTTGACCTGTTTTTGCTGCAGGTGCAACATTTTCCCGAGCCAAGTGAGTGAACTGCTCGGTGGAATTAGGAGTAGAGAAAGCATGTCCACTTTTGTGCATTGGATAAGAGAAATAGGAATGAATCAGCAGCAGCTTTAGTTTCTAGTCAGTGTTACTACAGGGTGGATTAAGCCACAGTTTTGCCACGAGGATTCTTAAGTTTTCTTCACCTATTGAAATATTTTTTAGGTGCCTTTTCCCTTATCTTAAGAGTGTAAGGTCTCATATGCTGTACAGATTGCAAAGCCCCTTATATCTTGACTTGACTTATGTGTTTGCACCAATCAGATCCAAATAAACAATCGCTATAATTATACACTTGATAAATGGAAAGATATAGACATTGAACCTAAGATAAAGTTTGAGTTGAGATGGTAAAATTACAAGCTGAACACGAGCCAGTTTACCCTTGATTGTAGGAAATAAAAGTGTGTATTTTCCCTTAAACTGCAGCGTAGATATCAGACTCTATTTCTACAAACACGCAAAAGAAATGTGATCCTGAAGGGACTGGCTGAAGCTTTTTTGAAAAACTAATTCTGTGTTTGAAACATGTTTGAAATAAAACACAGAGGCAGTCGGAGGATGGTGGACTGAAGAGCAGGGAGACAGATAACAGCATCAGTGGGATATTGCAGACACTCGGAGCTGTCGCCGCGCCTCGTTTTTAATCAAAAGCAACAATCGACAAGTGGACAGGTGACCGACACACACACACACACACACACACACACACACACACACACACACACACACTGAAAGAACTGGAGTAATATTTCCACTCTTCCAGTTATTGCTCAGAGCTCAATATCACTTTAATTCCCTGAAGAGTTGACTGTGTGTTGGTGTGTATGTGTGAGTGTGTGTGTGTGTGTGTGTGTGTGTTAGAGGTCCCAATCCAGTTAGTTTTGAGGTCCAGTAGTGACCAATGTACACTACCGTACACTGCCTCTGTCACATAATCAAATAAGTCAATTGCTAAACCGCAGAAGCACAGATTTATAAACTGAAAATGCTACTTTTTATTTGCTTTCCTCCCCATGTTCCCCTTTATGCAAGTGTGTGTGTGTCCATGTTCGCTGTCAGGCATGTAGATGGTTATTGATTGGTCTGCTTTGTTCATCAAAACACACTGAGCTCTTACATCTCATTCTCATTTGATTTTCTTTTCCACCTGTTGCTGCTCTGCTGTCTCCCATGTGTTGGTTATGGGATAACACAGATCCCTGTTTCTTTCTCTTGTTCATTGGTTCTGTTATGTGCCACTCGATTACAGCTTGTACTTTCATGACTGCATTATTTATAAGGATTTATTAAGACCTATATTATAGTTAAAAGTCATTTTTATTGTTCTTAAATCCCTTCAATTCTAGTTGACAACTCTGTACTCAAAATCCACCTCAGGTTTGCTGAAAGGTGATATGGACACAACACTTTCTACTCGTCTGAAAATGTTCTAGTTTCCCTGCAAGAGTAAAATTCAGCTGTTGATAAAATTCAAGTTGACGGAACTAAGGTTTTTGTAAACAGCTGTTTTGTATTTTACTCTAATTAATGACTCCTTTGAGAGCCCACACATCCCTGGTTTGATGGTTCTGTTGCTAGGCAGATTTGGGAGACTACCTTGCCACTAATTGGTGGCCCATCAAAAAACACCCTCAACATGTTGTATGATTCAAGGACAGGAGTGTTGATAAATCTCTCTAATGCTCTCCAGATGGATGCTATTCCTCTACAGTTTAACCTTAGGACGCCCTTCCAAAACACACACACACACACACACACACACACACACACGACACAGAGCAGATGCACAGACGTTAGAAACAGTGTGTCTCTTCTTCATACTCAGTTTTTCTTGGATTGTGAGGATGATTTTTGGCTACAAAAACGGACTTCCTGTCGCTTAAAGAAGAAGTCGTCAGAGTTTATCTTAGCGTGCAGACTTGTAGTGAGGGGCACAAAGCCTGGGTACGGAGAGTGCCTGGACCCATGTGGTGCACACCATGAATATACAATAATAACAGAATAAAAACCAGCAGCTCTTCTGCACTGGTGTTCAACTATAATTACACACCTACTTACAATAAAACAGTGTTAAAAACATGTTGAACATATTAGGGAACTATACTACTGTTGGCACTGCAAAACAATAACAACTCACCACGATAAGTAGCTGGAGTTTTTGACCACTAGAGGGACTCGATAGAATCCCTTCTGCCAATGGATATGATACACACAGAGGAGGAAGAAGTACTCCAGTGTTTTAGTTAATTGAACATATTAATAACAGAATGGAAACACTCTTCTCTGTCACTCCAACATCTCCAAACCAGAACGAAAATAACCATTTCTTCAGATTTGCCATTTTTTTTAAATGAGGAATGAAAGTGGAATAAAAATGTGTGACTATTAGATACTATCCACCACTGGACACACACACACACACACACACACACACACACACACACACACACACACACACACACACACACACACACACACACACACACACACACACACACACACACACACACACACACACACACACACACACACCCTTTTTCATCAAAATAAATACAACAATAGTGCTTAAATCAAATATCTACACACACTCTCTCTCTCCCTCCCTCTCTCCCTGGCTAATCACACGCTCACTCGTTCTCTTTAATGTTCTCTTAGTTCCTGATTAACTTAATGATAAAAGATACACTGATAACATCTTCAATATTAGGAAGAGAAAATGTAATTACAATGCTCATTTAATCAATTATCCCCGCAGTTATGGTGCGAACATTACCATTCAGCCGTGTGTTTGTTAATCTGTGGTGGTGGAAATGCTTTTTTATCGCGGCGGCACACGCAGAGCGACCGGGAGGAAGCGGCTGGAAGTCGCTGCAATCAGGATTCATCATTCGAAAAATACATGCAAATGATCATTAGTACTTTACAGTGTAATGAAGTGATTTGTTGATCCTAATTATTTTATTGAGCGGCGTTACCATTTTCAAATATCGCCCTGAATCTGCTCTGCATGCAGGGAGCGTTCCTCCTGATAGCAGGGTGTCGTTTAAAAAGTTCCTTTGAGGGTTTTTTACAAAACAAACCTGGAAAGTGTTTTTGTGTCGCCTAGAAATAGAAAGGAATAATACCTTCAATTAAGATCAGCACTCAAGGCATATGGTGTCCCCTGGCAGAGATCTTTGCCCATCCATCCTATCCGGAAATTATTTACAATGCAGCAAAAAACCAGCGGTATGGTATCCAAGCTTTATCAGTTTTTGGTGATACCTGGCCGCTTCAGCCTTCCTATTGAGAGGATCTGGGAATGCGATTGCCCAGACCTGGACATTGATCTCGACTGGCATGATGTATGGTCTAACATTCCAGAAATATCACGCAATCCAGACCATCAGCAATTTCATTCATAGGACATATCTCACGCCTTTGAAAATGCATCACATGAAAGTAATTATCCGTTATGCACTTTCTGTCCACTAAAAGCTCAAGGTACATATCTTCACATGTTCTGGGAATGCTCTCCTAAATGATTTGTCAGTGCTTCAGCTCTCTAAAATTCAAAAGCGTGCTACATTTGCCGGACTTACAGCCGCTAAGAGAATGATTGCAACCCGTTGGAAACCACCTCATGACTTGTCTATTCGAACATGGACCCTTTCCTTTTTGGATGTCATATATATGGAGATCTCTACAGCTCGTATAAATGGAGCATCAGAAAAGACTTTGGGCACTTGGCTCAACATTGCAGAGTCTTTGAAAATATGCTGTAGATGTGTGCTATAGCCTGCTTACTTCTATTTGCACATATGGTTGGTCCCTTATGTCTTATTATATGTCTGTTCCTCCGTCAATGTTATTTGTTGTTGTTTGTTTGTTTATGTGTGTGCTTGTGTACGTCTGTTTCTATATGTCTTATTAGTAAGCTGCAGACATCATTCTTACTGTTGTGTTTTATTATGTCTCCCTCCCCTTTCCTTCTTCCCTCCCTGTGTGTTTTCTGGTCCTGGGACACCTCTTTTTGTCTCAGCATATAGTTTGTCATTTGAAAGAGCGCTCATGTGATGGTGCTCTGCCACCCTGTGTGATTATTCTGAAAAAAAACCCAAATACTGTTGTAAAATAAAAAAGAGCATATTGTGTTTGTTGTAAAAGGAGCAGATTTTATTTCTGCTTAGGGAAAAATATTGGCTTATAGGCCCATTTTTTTTTACGTGGGAATCTATAAATAAATTGCCTGAATTTTCTTTAAAGTTTTTTGTTTCATTATTATTTTTATTATTATAATTATCATTATTATTATTATTTTAATTAATATTATTATTATTTTTATTATTTTTTAATTATTATTATTATTGTTATTATTATTATTATTATTTTTATTTTTATTATTATTATTATTATTATTTTTATTATTATTATTATTATTATTATTATCATTATCATAATTATTATTATTATTATTATTATTATTATTGTTATTATTATTTGTATTATTATTATTTTTATTATTATTATTATTATTATTATTATCATTATTTTTATTATTATTATTATTTTATTATTATTTTTTTATTATTATTATTATTATTATTTTTTTATTATTGTTGTTATTATTATTATTATTATTATTATTATTTTTTATTATTGTTATTATCATTATTATTATTATCATTATTCACTAGGTAAACCCATATGTTGATAGAAATATATGCGTGACATTAATCTACTTTAAATGACTCAATTTGGACTTTCCCGAGCTGGTTCATTCTCACTAACAGACCGTTGCTAAGGAGAACAGACCGTTGCTAAGGAGTATCAAGGGACCGTGTGCAGTCATATCCATCCGCAGAAAGAAGTCCGGTCGATTTTTTACGTCACCTGTGGACGGCAAACACTAGTGTTCTCCATCAGAAAAGACCACGTTACAGTTGTTGATGAATTACTTGTTAGATTTTTGCGAGCACAAAGACTTAAGCAAAAAGAGAACAGAAGAAGAAAGACAGGAAGTAGACACGTTAGGGACTCTGGCAGTGATTAAAGACTGGTAAATTCGATCAATTAAAAAAGAAATCTCATTAATGACAGCCTTGTTGCACATTATTATTTATTAAACCAAAAGATGTTTTAGATTTTCTTACCCAATATATTTCAGTTAAAGCCAACTGAATGATATTTATTGTAATTTATTATATTGCATTTGATGTAGAGGTAATTTCAAAGGTAATCAGGCTTCATTACTTTGATATTATAATGCTCAGATAAAGTCACTAATTGCTTTATTTGACAGGTTATTTTATTTTGAAAGAAACCCTTATTTGCTATATTGTGTAATAATGTGAGATTTTTTAAATTTGATTCAGTCCCCTGAAACATCTTGTCTGTTTCATGATGAGGTTTTACGAGCGGTTCATAAAGAGACAAGGCTCTCTACAGCTGAACAGAGACATGAAGACGGAGAGAACAGACGGTGGAGGACAAGAAATGAGGGTGAGACAGCGGGCGAGAGAGCATGCAGAGAAACAGGGAGAAGGAGAAGGAGAGAGATTATGATTCCAAAGCAGCGGACGGCATTTGTCTTCATTTGGTGTGACTGCCTTCGTGCGTTATTATTAGTGGCTGTCGGAGAAAAAGAGGAGGTGGGGGGGGGGGGGGAGACAGAGGGAGAGAGGAGTGAAGGAAATTAAGTGGGGAGGTTGTAGGAAAACGAGAGAGAGGAACAACAATGGAGAGTGATGGGAGGGAAAAGAGAGCTTTGGTTTTCCAGCAATGGGCGGTGAAGGAATCAGCCACTGAAACACACACACACACACACACACACACACACACACACACACACACACACACACACACACACACACACACACACACACACACACACACACACACACACACACACACACACACACACACACACACACACACACACACACACACACACACACACGGAGGCTGTTACGTTGGAGGCGGTCCAAGATATGACATCTATTTTAAATATTTGTCCTGCTCACAGGGAGATGAAGGAAGGTCAATGGACTCCACACACACACACATTCTGACAAACACACACACCGAAATACCTCGGCCGCCATTGGCTGAGATTTTACAGACGAGAGCTCATTTCTGTTCCGTTCAGTAGGTTAATACTAAAGGTCTGCACTTGTGTTTGTCAATCTTAAGTTAATTGTTGTGTTTGTAAAAGGAGTTTAATTTCCCCCAAATGTGTCATAGAGAAGTAAGAGGTCTTTTGTTGAGTTGAACTCGATAAGCGATAAAGGTTTTTCGGTCTTGGTCCAAACGGGATTATTTTTGTGTGACACTTTTGGCGGTTGTCTAATAGCATAAAGACTTTCCAAAAGAAATGGAAAAAAAGTGCTGTAAATATTTGTGTTGGGTCAAAAACATGCAGCTTCCAGGGTTGATACTGTACGCTTGTTTCCGTTGAGCCCCGAAACATCAACTTCAAATGGGACATTCATTTGTTTATTAGTGTGCTAATGAATGACTTTCACAGGGGTTGGAGGGTCAGAAACCAGAGCCCAGTCTGCTCTGATTGGACAGCTCGCCGGCTCTGTCGTGATTGGTCAACCGCTTAGAGAAGTCCCGCTCCTTCGTGTGTTGGAGCGGTAGCCAATAGGAGCGTGAGTGTTTCATAGTGATGTCAGTAGGTAAGTAAACAATGGAGGTGTTTCAGAGGGGGGAGAGTAACTCCTCTAAAAGGAACTTGCAGACCATTTACATGCACTAAAACCTATGCAACAACCCCAAAAGCATAAAAAGGGCCTCTTTAAACATTGGATATTGCCAAGCTAGCTTCTTCCTAATCCAGTTTTTATGCCAAACCAGAACACACAGGTTGAGTTTAACTAAGCTAACCCTCAAACATTGAGCTGATATCCTTTTGATCATCTCACCCTGCATAATAAAATGTGGATTTTGAATCAGCCTTCTAATTTGTCCTCCTTTATTATGGCTGGCTTTGCACAAATTGCCCATCACGTCCTGTTGCGTCACAAACCAGCGGCCTGAGACCCTTAAGATTAATTTAAAGCTGTTCCACTCGACCAATGTGATCTTTACTTTCTCCCCCCAAAAATGTTTGAACAGCTAAAACTATGTCTTGCCTGACCTTCTCCCTCCCTCCCTCCCTCCCTATCGCTGTGTCTTTTTCATCCAGATCTCATTTCCAGTCTCACAAATGAACTCATATTGACGTGCAGTGTTTTTCTCTCTGTGTGTGCTCCAGTTATGAATCCATAAACTAGCAGCGAAAACAGCAGATCTGTCTGTTTCCACCCCATTAATGATTCCTCTGTATATTTTGCTGCAGATAAAGTGCTCCCAGAATGAGAATGATTTCCTTTTTTCCAAATCTCATTAGGATGATTCTTCCCCCCCCCCCCCCCTGTCTACATCCCTTTGGGTTTCATCTTGGTTTTTTTGGACAAGCAACTCCCCTCCAATCTAATAAATCCTCCTCTCTGGTTCGATGTGAATTTTCCTCCCGCTGTTATTTCATTTAGTTTCCGTACATTTCTTTTTCAGCAAACACACGGGGTTTGACGCCCACGGGCATCAAAATCAAACATGTAAAATCATGTACAGAGGCATGTTCAAATGCACGTACACGCACAGGTATACATGTGAGTGTAACATCCAAATAAGACACACAGGTACTCTCACTCTTCTAGCTCTGCTCTCTAACCAGCAGATTGAGTGCTGAGGCACGTACTGGAGTGGAAAACAAACGCCCCTAGCAGCGGCGGCGGCAGCGGTGGAGCGAGAGGTTATGTTTGACACACCGCTAACTCTCACGGTTAAAATTTAAAGAGACTTGGTGTAGAGCGGGGCTTCCAACACCCGGAGTATACAAGGTGTTTGTGAGCCTGCGGAGAGTCCAACAGCAGGAGCGCTCCTCGCTGCAGTAAACCCCACCCGTCTGGGGCTCCATGCCGCGCAAAACAAACACCGTTAGAAGAATGTGAAAGCTCTATTTGATCCAGATCTGGTGCACAAAGTATACATATTTTTATGTGAAGAAATACCCAGTCCCTGCACAGTCAAACACAGAAAATAGTAGGTTTCTTTGTTTGTACACGAGTATAACTTCTTCTCTTTGAAGCTTAAACTAATCAATTAAATCCAATTAGGGCATTTAAACACACCTTCATTTTAGTTTACCTTTAAAAAACCATCATTCCTTAGACTCCTCTAGGAAGAACTACAGGACGTTGAATGTCTTCTGAAGTGTGTTCAGTTCTGTTTAGTGTTTGACTGAACTGTGTTACATTGCGTTCTGTCATATTGTTATTCTTTTTATTGAGTTGTAGTCAGATTACGCCGGTGACTGCAACAGGAACAAGATTGAGGGAACAGAACAGAGAAGACGATGAAGATGATGAATATTTTATTCACCTCATCTTTCCCTGGATTTCATTTAGCTGCACAACAAAAGGCAACACATTTGTAGACTCAGAATAAAAAGAAGAGTCTTTTTTTGCTTCATCTATCTTTGATTTAAGAGTCAAATTTAAGATTTTTCAAGTAGATATTAAATTAGTTAGTTGGTGATGTTCTAGGACCAAACATTTCACGACCCAACTAACTAATAAAACCAAAAACCAGACTGAACAAGATTGAGAAATCAACAACCAGACCAGACATAACACATTATCAATACTAACCCTAACCCAGGCCAAAGCAATGGAAACCAGACCCAACAAAACGATCATGACTCATCTAGTCACCCGATGGTTGGTTCTTGGGAGGCCAGGGGCCAGTGCCTTTGTCTAGACACCCTAACCCTGATCACGAGGCAAGACCAAGCAGAAACAACAAACAAAGTCAGACCAGAGCCAATATAAACCTCAACTAGAGCAGACCAAAGCAATCGAAACCGAACAAACCCAAGTGACAAAACCACAAAACAAAGCTGGACCAGGCCAGTTTGTAAAAGCAGACACACGCCATTACACTTGACACTGCTTGAACCAGAACTGGACCGCAGAAACGCACGCACACACACACACACACACACACACCATACACATGCGCACACACACTGAAAACAGATCGGTGATGGGAGTGAAGCCATAACCTTCCCCTCCCTACCCACAATCCCTCTGGGGACTGCCCTCGCCAGCTGCTGCTTCTGCCTTCCTGACTGGAAGCTCGACACACACACACACACACACACACACACACACACACACACACACACACACACACACACACACACACACACACACACACACACACACACACACACACACACACACACACACACACACACACACACACACACACACACACACACACACACACACACACACACACACAAAGTGAAAATTATAGAGAGACAAATGGAGAAGAGAGAGAGCATGGGAAGAAAAAAAGTATAGGAAAAGAAGGATGAGAAAGAAAGAGAGTGACTGTCTGTGTGTGTGTGTGTGTGTGTGTGTGTGTGTGTGTCTGAGGCAGAAAGAGAGAGAGACAGAGAGAGAGAGACAGAGAGAGAACGAGCGCCAAAATCATGGAGGCGTTTCCCGTTTGATTAGAGCAGATTTCTCTGTTGGATTGTAGTGATTATGGAGGGTGACAGAGCCAGGTGACTGAGACATGCCAGCCGTCAAACACACACACACACACACACACACACACACACACACACACACAAATAAATATGTTCATGACACTGTAACACACGCACACACCTCTGCAGGCTTGTTAATGTGAACACGGCGCATGAGTCTCACATCCTGCCTGCATTCTCAGCGGGGGTTGGGATGTTGTGACACAGAATGAAAGCCCCTCACAGCAGCG
>NC_086367.1:22221577-22261577 GCF_036324505.1 Eleginops maclovinus | reverse complement strand
TGACAGGCTCTGAACAACAGTGGACTTACTTACCATAAACCGTCCATTAAAGCAGGGCAGGGTACGTCAGCTGCCATCACTCTGGAAATGCGAGTGTGTGTGTGTGTGTGTGTGTGTGTGTGTGTGTGTGTGTGTGTGTGTGTGTGTGTGTGTGTGTGTGTGTGTGTGTGTGTGTGTGTGTGTGTGTGTGTGTGTGTGAGTGTGTGTTTGTGAAGTTATTTTAATCTGACACTTGGAACTGTAAACAAGGTCAATTAGTACTTTCTGTGTCATGATTTCTTTTCTTTTTTTGGTAAATTTTGCAAGAGTGTGTGTGTGTGTGTGTGTGTGTGTGTGTGTGTGTGTGTGTGTAGTGAATACTCATTTAATTCAAGTGGATAGTACATACTTTTACTGTAGTACATTTATTTAGCTTCAGTAACTTTAAATATTGCCTTTATCTCCTCTTAATACTTGTCTCTCTCCCCACTGGTTTGATTCTCACACAGAGAGAATGACAAAACAACAAGCTGTGTGTGTGTGTGTGTGTGTGTGTGTGTGTGTGTGTGTGTGTGTCTGTGTGTGTGTGTAGTTGTTTTAACAGGTGTGGCACTCCTCCCCCCAGACACTCATCATGCCAGGTGCTCTGCCAGGCTGTTATAAACACACTTGCACAGAGATAATCACACACACTTTCTTCCTCTTTGTTTCCTTCACTCAGGACACTTTCTGACATTATTAAAGCGTAAACACACACACACACACACACACACACACACACACACACACACACACACACACACACACACACACACACACACACACACACACACACACACACACACACACACACACACACACACACACACACACACACACACAGTGTCTCTTTTTCCTTCATCAATCACTACCTAATTGTCACACTTTTTGGCCCTACACATGCACAGTTTACTTTATCGCAGCCCTCCACCCCTCTGTGTCATTAGTGTCCGTCTGTCCGCCGCTGCCTCTTCATCTTCAAACGCCACATGGTGTCTTTAGAAACATCAATCTGCTCTTTAAAGTCCACAAACACACCAGAACACTCAGCAACACTAAACTTCTCTTTACTTTTCCTGTCCTTTTCCAACTTGAATGAGCAGTTTGGACCGTTATTTTTCTTAACCCAGTCAAAGAAATATGATCCTAAAGTTCATATTTTCGGTTAAATACTTCCAATCAGCTGGATTTTTCTGTAAACAAATCAATCAATCAATCAATTAGGAGTGATAGAGCCCAAAGCGTATGACACCCTCTGTATATCTCCCAAAGAAACTCCACAATGATCAAAGGAGCAACACAGGAGGGATCCCTCTCCCAGGTAAAATAAAGTGTGTAGATTAAAGTAAAAGTACAACATAGACAATCCAAATACTACAAATCAAATCAACGAATACAAATAAAGGTCAATCCAGGAAGAAATGAACAATCTTTAAGTAGGCGCCAAAAAGAAAACATTTTGTGTCAAAAAGTTTAGAAGTTTCTAGACATCTCCAAATCTTCATAATTATTGGACGTCTATATTTGATACTTCTTCTCTTACTGCAATTTTTGGAGTCGTCCCGGATGACGTTGTCCTCCCCAGACATTATTCAAACACTGTGGCTTTTGCTTCTCTCACTATAGGCGACTAATACTTATGGAGGTGGAAGCTGGAGGCGTCTCCCTCTCATGTCCATTGGGTGAGAGAACGTGTATTTTGAGTGACTCCACTTGTACATTTTATAGAACATGGCAACCATTTTTACCTTACATGGAAAGTTTGAAGCTGTGTACTCTTCCCTACCTGATATTTATACAAAATAATAATAAACTGAATTAGAAAACAGATTTTCTACAGTCAACCACGACTAGAATCGGAGGATGAAACCCTCTTTATCAGTCACATACATGCACACAGCAGAGCACACACAGTGAAATTGGTCCTCTGCATTTAACCCATCCTAGTACTAGGAGCAGTGGACAGCTGTTGTGCAGCGCCCGGGGAGCAATGGGGAGGGGGGATTGGAGGTGTCCGGTGCCTTGCTCAAGGGCACCACAGCAGGGCCTAGGAGGTGAACTGGGACCTCTCCAAGTAGCAGTCCACTTTCCATATATCAAGTCTGTTCGGGGACTTGAACCGTCGACCCTACGATTCCCAATCCAAGCCCCTACTGACTGAGCCACTGCTGGACTGACATTTATCTCGACCTTTTTACGTTTTGATTTGATTTGTTTTTTTGATTCCAACCATTTGTTTGTCTATCACTCCAAATGTTATTGTACTATTAATGTTGCCTTATTCTGGGGGGGGGGTGGGGGTGGAGGGATTTAAAAAAGACAACCTGCACTTCTGTTTTTCTGTCTTTGACACTGTAGTAGTTGTTTAAGCGGAAGGAAAATAAAGTTACTTTTGTAGAAGAGCCTTTTAAATCTGTCCTCTCTAGGGTCCGGTGAACACATTTTTGACTTTATTGCTGTGCGTTCAAATCAGGTCCATGATGTGGTTAGCCTAGCTTAGCACAAAGACTGAAAGCAGGGGGAAACTGCTAGCTTAGCTCATATACCTCGCCCCATTGGATTCCAATATAAGACATTTTTTTATGAGTATATTGTGACCATTACTCATAGAAACCCTAAAGTTTTCCTTAAACATCTAGTGATACGTTCCAGTGATATAAATGTCTTGAGTGTAACAATAGTGGCGGCTAGCTCAGCTTAATAAATAAGTCAGGGAGTTGAAATGATCCGATTAGATACTGAACTAACTATTGAACCTCAGTTTAGAAATGATTTGCCGTCAAAACGTATATTTTCTGCTTGATAAAGCGTCACTGCTTCCCTTTCTTGCCCACATCTATATGTACAAGTAATAACACACACACACACACCTGCCAGAGAGCACGCATAGAGCTTTACATCCTGTTTAATGACTTCTCCCTCTCCCTCTCTTCATTAAGCGTTATCAACCTCTCTGGCCTAATCTCTCTGAAATTAGTGTCTGGTCTCTACCACCTAAGTGACTGGCTGGCATTCATTAGCGCTGCGTTTTCGCCAAATCAATCACGCCGCGCCCCGTCCGCCACGCTTTCTTAAAATGTCATCCTCAAACTTCTCACAATCAATTAAGCGGGAGATTAATGAGGCCAATTTGCCGCCAACACGTCGGCCTTCCTTCTCCGCTGAAAAGGCTAAGCACACACACACACACACCGACAAACACACACTCACAACCGTGTAGAAACACATCGGAGTGATATATGTACGTAGGGGGAGCTACGCTGACACACACACACACACACAGATCAAATCATGCAAATAAATGACATATTGCTGCAGAGAGGAGCTTACTAACTTCCTGTTTGTTTCTAATAAAAAAATCTATAAATTACTAAAAATAAATGAGATTATTTTGGCTGTTTGATACACCAGTTCGTGCGTGTAAAACTACAAAAATAATGACTTATTTAGATTAATTCAGTCTTTTTACTGTGACCTTGTCCCATCATTAATCCTTTAAAAAAGCTGTGGACTTCCGCTTTATAAATAAAATGATTCCATAGAACTTAACAAATAAAAATGAGATCAGGATTTAGAAAAATATGTAGAATATTTAGACGGATTGCATGTTTTGATTTAGTTTACATTTTTTACTTTCCTGCTGCAGCTTCTTCACATTAAAAGCTTCCCAAGCGTGATCAGATGTGATGCTTTTATTGTGAAAAATGTATATTAAAAGCATCGTGTTTGTCCACAAGGAGATATATCTAATTGTCTGTGCCTTTTAGATAAGATAATCAGATAGCATGTCATTTATTGATCCCAAATGGAGACATTTTTCCGTTGCAGCGGCATAAAAAAAACAAGGCATTGAACAAAATTAGAAATGAAAAGAGTAGAAATTCTCAACTATAAACCTCTTAAAATAGAAATAGAAATCAAGCAGCAGTAGAGAGTAGACAATAAACTGTCTTTATCTTATGTTTGTGCATTCGTGTGCGTTTAAGATTTGAATTAACATGTCCAAGTTAGCCTCTATGATTCTATAATGAATATGCATTGTCCCTTCTCAAATAAATAAATACAAAACACGTTTGTAGAGCTTCATTTTCGAGGCTATTCTGCTATGAAAAAGGGTCTATTTATCCAGATATGAGCCAAAAAAGACTAACTTCTGTTCTGTAATACTGACCTTGGTCGCTGTGGCCAGTGCAACATGTATTATATGCTTCAAATGTGTTTTAGTTTTACTCATGCATTTGTTTTCTGTGCTCTTGTGTGTCTTATTTTAATGCTTTTAACCTCCCAGGGACTGCAGATGAAAACAAGCAGTTATGATTGTATCTTTTGTGTGCATTGGCCCTTCTTAAGTTAATCAATACAAACACCAAACAAGTTTACTGAGGTTCATTTGCAATGAAATTGGGCAAAAATAAAGGGTCTATTTACCCAGTTATGAGTCAAAAACCCTCGGTTCAGTTCAGAAAAGAAAAAAAGGACTGTCAGAAATAAATGTTGTTTGCTGATTATTTAGCAAATCAGTTCTGCAGGTGAGAATAATTCAAACAGAATCTAGTTATTGTTAATCTTTAAGAGCAGTCTGTTATTGTAAAATTCATTGTAAAACAAAGCATAACACTCTCTCTCTCACACACACACACACACACACACACACACACACACACACACACACACACACACACACTTTCCCTCTTCCAGGTGAAGGGAGGCCCACATTGTTCGTGTCACTTCCAATCTCAGAGCCGCCTCAATCTGCCGCGGGATCTGCCTCGTATGGTTGTCATAGCGACTCTCCAGGGATTATAACAAGGTATTATGGGATGTCTGGTGTCTCGAGCTGCCGGATCAGAACACGGTGTTAACACACACTCAAACACACACACACACAGCGCGCGGCGGCATCCATTGCTCAGCGCAGCGTGAGCGGATGTGCGGCGGCTCGGCTGCTCCTGCCTGTCGGGGCCCGGTGTTAACACTCACACATGACAACGTGATGAGCAGAGCGGCGGAAGAGGAGAGGCGGTTGTCACGGCGACACGCTCGCTCTCTGCCGTGGCTGTCTGCGGGATTAAAGCGGGACGGATAAAGAGCAAACGCAACTACAAGGACCTGTGATGGATGGGGCTGCACGCTGATGCAACACACTCCTCCTCCTCCTCCTCCTCCTCCTCCTCCTCCTCATCTGGATCTCTATTTTTAATTTCTTCTACTGATACTTACAGAGGGAGGTGCAGCGTTTCGGGAACAGCTCCCTCTGGCTGCAAGTGTGACAGCGTTCACTCATTTCAGACTAGTTTCTTTTAACTTCGCTTGTACACGTGCTCCGATATACTACGAGACACGTCCCTGCGTTCTGAGACTAAACATAAAAGTCTCTGTGCTAAAATAAAGTCGGGATTGTGAGAAATAAATGTGTAAACGTGGACTAAAGTGTGCTATCCACAATATTACTTACTTGGGACACTGTGGCAGGTGCAACATGCCTCAAAACTAAATCAGATGAGCACTCTTTAACAATTAAGAGCAGTGAAGGTCATGCCCTAGTGGGGCATACAACATTAAAGAGATGAACACATAAATGCATTATGAGTTATTGTCCAAAAAAGGAACAGCCAGACGGACCTGTCTCTGTTCTAAACGGAAAGTTGAGTGGTCTAGAAATAAATGTGGACATGTGGACTAAAATGTGCTTCCTAAGGCACTCCTGACCTTTGAACACTGCAGCAGGTGCAACATGCATCACACAATGGATAAGACAAGCACTTCTTCAACAATTAACAGCAGGAAAAGGTCAATGCCAAAGTCATTACCTAGTGGTATATACAAGCTGCAACATGCATCAAAAACTATTGTCCAATAAAGCCAACAACACATGTTCCTGTTCAACAGAGGAAGCTAAGATTGGAGGAATTAAAGCTGGAAATATGGTTTAAAAAAACACTGAGCTCTGGACCCTGGGCCGGTGAAACGTGCATCATAATGTCATTTCTGCTGCCTAGTCAACAAAGCTAATACTTCCTACTTTGTACAAATTTAGATGAGGTCTCTTTCCTCCACAACTGGCCAAAAGTAACATGGAAGATAAATCAGTGTCACCGTTTGTAATAAATTCTTCATATCTGTCAGGAATTTGATTAAGGGATAAAAAGAGCTGCAAGAAGATTAGAAAAGTGTGGGTTTTAACACGGGTAAGGCTCCCTGGTGTCAACCAGATTATAACAATAATAATCAGGTGTTACTTCAACAGATTCAGCAGATACACACACACACACACACACACACACACACACACACACACACACACACACACAAGCACATGTTAGATTTAAAAATGCACCAACAAAGGAAAAGAACAACACTTTTGGAGGCTTACAACATCATATATAGAATGGGTGAACGCTTCCAATAGAGCATACTGTATAGCACAGCACGCACGCACGCACGCACGCACGCACGCACCACACAGATTACAAGCCTCTATCAGCTGTGGTATCGCGTCAGCCCGGTTGTGATGTTAAAAGCTCAGCCTTTGGGCTGTATGTTAAACAGATAAGGAGTGGAGCATGTTAGGGATTAAAACTACAAGACACACACACACACACACACACACACACACAGAAACCTGAGGGAGCGAACAGCGATAACCCAGTCATTATCATACTTTCATAATTCCATTTAATAATTCAGCTTAGCCGCGGCAGCAGCTGGATGTTGAGGGATAATTGAAGCTGGCTGTGGTGAGGAATCTGAGGGGGAATTATGAGGAATCACTGAGCTAATAATGTAAAGGTACATTAGGAGGGCTAATTTAGCTCCTGAAGAAGCTCAAAGGCAATCAGATGAAAAGACTCAGATAACATGGTGTAACATCCCCATTCTGATACAACATTTGGACTAAAATATTCTAGAGATTCAGAAATCAGGAATAACCTTGATAGTTCTAATGAGACTGTGATGCTCGTTAGACACTTTAAAACAGATGTATGACAGACACAGAACATCCATGTTAACCGTGGGGATGTTTACATGATTAGTGTTTACTGTGTTTCTCATACAGGGTCCTTTGAGTAGATTAAGTTAGACTGAAGCCTTTTGTGCAACAGCCAATCCTAAAATGATATACCGACTTAATCCCAGGTCGAATGAACATTAAAGAGTCTACTATATTTGTATTATATTGCCTTCAGCGATTGTTAAATATCTGTGTTGTTGTTTTGAATATGCCACCTTGTTGATGTTGCAAATGGAGCTGCTGTGATGCAAGACACATTTCAGACCTGATCTGACAAGTATCGTATTATATGTGAGCCTAAAAGAGATTTTACATGCATTTCCTCTGCTTTGTTCATCATTACAACCAAATGGCCACCCTACTTTTCTTGACCATGTTGACATATCTCTAAGCACAGTTTGTTTATCTTATTCCTGCGATGTGAAAAGGAATCAAATCAAGAAAACACCTGTGAACCAAATCCCTGAACTTTTTCCCAGTAAAACAACAAGTCTGTAGAGCAGTGTTTCTCATTATCAAACGCTTTAAATAAAACTGTCTAAAGAGTAGTGTGTGTGTGTGTGTGTGTGTGTGTGTGTGTGTGTGTGTGTGTGTGTGTGTGTGTGTGTGTGTGTGTGTGTGTGTTCAGTATAGACTGTGTTTTCTACATCACACTGAGAGAAGCATGAGCACAAATCCACTGGAAACCATTTATCAAGACCAGAGGGCAAACAATTACTCCAAAGATTACTGGTGTGTGTCCAGCATGATACTCCAAACCGAAGATGAGTTCAGATGAAGCAATTTTGAACCGGGAACAGCTCCTACCTGTAATATGTGGCTGCCCAGGTGAGGTTCGAAGATGTCCGAGGCGACGGAGGTGGGACTCCTCCTTCGCTGGTTACCTATAGCTAAACACACACACACACACACACACACACACACGCAAACACACACACACACACACACAAACACACACACGCAAACACACACACACACACACACACACACACACACACACACACACACACACACACACAAGGAGAGAGAAAGCACAGGACAGGACAGAAGAAGACCGGTGAGACTCAGACACATTGATACGAGCAAAGCTACACACACACACACACACATACATACACACACACACACACACACACTAACGTTTATACAGCCTAGCGTGACGAACACACATGGCACAAGACAAGAGGAACCAGTGAGTTCAGCTCGGCAAAACATTTTTGAACAGTGCAACAGGTTAGCATCATTAGCCCTTCTCATTGATATCAAATGGAACCATTAGCATCGTGCTAATGAGGTAGCAATCCAGCAGAACTTTGTTTCAAAATTATTTTATAGACAGTTATTCTACTCCAAGAAAGGAATATAATTTCTTGCAGCTTTAAAGATCATTTTGAATCTATTTTTTACCACATAAATTAGCAGCTAATATGCTTGAATAGTTTAAAAGCTTGACCAAATTAATCCAGTAAAAGTCTGAAGGCAAGGATACAAAACAAATCTCTTATTTAGTCTCACTTTCTTTTTACTACCCCTTTATTATGCTCATCTATCTATCCATCACTTTACTTCTCCAGAGAGTGACAGAGAAAAAGTAATGTTTTATAGCTTTCTAAAAAATTCTTCCTGAGGGCAAAACCTTCTCCAGCCAGAGAGAGAAAGAGAGGAGGAATCTGCCCTCAGGTTAAACTGTCTCTCTCTCTCAACAAAAAAAACAAAGCCAGAAAGTGTGATAGACATACAGAAAGATAATTATTATTTCTTGTTACAAGGCTGAGTTGAATACTCGGTTGTTATTGGTCGATTTAGACATATACCGCTCTTGAAAGCAGACCGTTGCTACGGTGTAGGGAATAAGTGCAGTCATATCCCTACGCAGAAAGAAGTCCGCTCAATTTCAGATGTAGATAACAAAACGTTGGATTCAAGGTGGCTAAAGTAGGGGTGAAGTAAAACGTTAGAGGAATCAACAGAAGAAGACAGACAGGAAGTCAACACTAACAGGAACAACAGAAGAAGACAGACAGGAAGTCAACACTAACAGGAACAACAGAAGAAGACAGACAGGAAGTCAACACTAACGGGAACAACAGAATAAGACAGACAGGAAGTCAACACTCACGGGAACCGGGTATAGGCTTGTTTAAAGACTGGTTAATTGAGCAGAAAATTGGATCAAACTTGGGCAGTTACAGAAAACCTTAATCAGTTCAGAGTCATAGCTGAATAATCTAGGATTTGTTTTGTGTAATTTACTTTCGTTCTTGCGCCTCCCTGTGTTTTTCAGTGGAATATCCCTTTATTAAGACCACCTGTCGATTGTGTCAGTGGCAGTGTTTGATGTTGCTATGACAACGCATTCCGAGCCTCAAAATCCTAGGCGGAGCTAAGAATGGTTCTAGAATACGATGTCACGATGACATCACCGCGTTAGAATGTGATGACATCATCGGCAGTTCAAAGCCAAGGTGACTTTAGGAAGGGTTCTCGTTCACTCGATACGACTCAGTTTGTTTTGACGCATCGCATCAGACGGACAGCTCTCAGTTGGGTTAGCATTTAGGGCTAAACACGTCTCTTCCACGTTCATAATCCAAATTGCTGCTTGCTACTGCAAGCACAAAATGTTTTGGAGAAGTTCTGTCTTTCCTTGGGTGTGCATGGGCTACCACACCCGGCTGCCCGATGAGGAATGCATAGAATTACGGGGACCGACAAGTCTGCAGAGCGAGGTTGAGTCAGTGAGTGAGCAACCGCGAGTGATCAGGGGAAGCAATCGCGTCTTAAATTCCCAGATTGATCAAGCCAACGATGAGATATCTCACAACGAAGACTTGGAGACCACATATGACTCAACGAGAGATCAGAGAAGGGGATTGACTGAAGTCAACGGTCACCTTCAGTATGTGCTGCAAGATTTACGCGAGAAATCAAAAGATCCGGCAATTTTGAGAGAAAAACTGAAGGCTGCACAAGCTGAGAAAGAAAACCTTGAGAAAATAAACGACAGCATGCGTCAGGAAATCTTTCAGCTAGCCGAAAAGTGCCAGAGCTACGACGACATGGAAAGTCAACTAAAATTGGCAAAAGTTGAGATCAAATCCATGACGGATATAAAGAAAGAGCTCAACGGCAATGTGCGCAAACTGCGTGAGAAAGTCACCAGACAGGATAGACTTAGAGAAAAGGTGACCAACTGAGAGAGGAGAAAAACATCTGGACTCAGAGAAACAGCGCTCTGGAACGAGAGGCTCAGGATATCTCCGCAAGATTAGCGAGGACAGAAGGATGAGAAACGAATCCTTCCCGTTAAGAGCGGAGAGAAATGCCATAAAGAAACAGAACTGCGAACTCAAGATTCAAATTGTATACCTGAAGGCGCAATACCAGAGAAACAAACCGTTCCACGACACGTATAACGCCCTGAAAGCGGGGGTTGAAGCCCAATCCGAACAGCAAAAAGTCCTCCTGAAGGACATTGACTTTTTCCAGAAACAGATCGAACGGAAAAACATTTTGAACGGAGAGTTTCTGAGAATCAAATCTGAAAAAAACAAACTGAGATTTCAGAACTCCCTTCTCCGCCGAGATGTCGAGGAGCTTTTCGGAAAGCTGAAGGCTAACCAGAGCAGGGCGGGCCAAGACGACTTTTTCACGGCGGGAAAGGACACGGCAGGTCCTCTACGTGACGACCTGAAGCTAAAACTGAGGGAGCTGCAGGAGATTAGGGAGCGAGTCAGAGCCATGGAGGAGGAGAACGACGCTCTGCTGTTAGCTCACGCCCAGCAGCTCTGCAAGGAGAGGCCCAAAGTTGGCCCGTGGACGCCTCAGATCTTCAACAGAGGAGTGAAGATGGCCCAACGCAACTGGGCCTACGAGCTGTGCTAGATTATCTCATGCTGAAATTAAATGCAAATAAAAAAACGTAATCAAAATGACGTCTTAAGGATTTGAATTAGATTTAAAGAAGTGTATTTGTGTGCTATATGAATAAAGAATAGCAAAAACTAATCATTTGGAGAAACGTTTCTCGTATTTTTATTGAGGTTTTGGTCGGTCCAATACTTTGAAATATCTAAACGGTCATTTAATTGATTGTCATTACACAACTCACGGTTTCCAGGGGATGAACCCTCCTGACTTTGGAGACCCTCTGACCCTTAATCCATCTCCAAGAGGAGGATGACATTTGAGGTCTTGAGTGAAATGTCTTCACAACTATCGGATGATGAATAACTTGAACCTGATTTGATTAAGAGAGAGATCCATAAATGTAATGTGAATAAGAACATTAAGTTCATTGTGTTCTTCTAAAAACAACTCCCTTGCCTCGAGACAAAATCAACAGGAAAAAAGGGACGCAAACAAACAAATGAACAAGGTTCATGAGGACGTATGTTATTTCGTAATATATATTTAGGTACGGGGTAACTGGGACCTCGTCTCCTGTTTGCCTCGATGCCTTTTCTTGTATTATTTTGAATTAGCCAGTTATAAATGTTACTCGTTCCATCTTCATTTTGAAAGAAAACATGCATGAAAATATGTTCTTAAATACAATTTCCTTGCCTCGAGACAAATAACAAAGACAGAATAACAAAGTGACATGAGAAACACAAGAGATTCAGAGCCAGAAACAGAGTCAGAGTTGGAGAAAGACAGTGAGACAGCTTCAGACAGAGAGACAGAGAGACAGTGAGACAGCTCCAGACAGAGACAGGCAGACGGAGGGGCATTAAAGCTCACTAAAAGAGAGATTTTTCTGCCCTGAGGTAATTTTCTCCTCTCCTCACAACCTCCGTCCTCATCTCCCTGCAGACCTCATTACACTGAATTTAAACACACACTCAAACACACCCCCACTGTCCTCTTTTGGGGGGGTAATGTAGCTGAATTAGGCTCAATTAATGATGTAATGAAATGCTCTTGTGAACGAGAGCCTTTTTTTTTTTTTAAAAGGAAGGGGGTGAGGAGAGGGGGAGACAGGAGGGGGTTACGGAGCTCAGGGAGGAAGGATTGAGAAGCAGCATCTCAGGGGGACTTAATTGTAGAAAAATAAATGTTTTAAGTCGGATAATCGAGAGTGAATCATGCAGGCTCAAACACTTTGTTTTTATGTGAAAGGAAGGAAAACAGGATCAAAAACGTAATCCGTTCACATTGATTTGGGCTAAAGTTAATCCATCAAACAACACCAGCGGCCCTTTGGTTGTTAAGAGGGGCCCTTTGCTGCTCTTTTCCAGCTCCATATTTAGATTTTGTGCCTCTTTAATGCTTTAATGTTCAAAAAGCTCTCCTACTGCCTGTGCTGCAGCACCTCTTTTCACCCTCTGTCTGAAACCAGAGCCCAGTCTGCTCTGATTGGTTAGCTGGCCGGCTCTGTTGTGATTGGTCAACCTGCTTCGAGATGTCCCGCCCCCTTAGCCTCTCACGTACAATGTGTTGGAGCGAGTGTAGTGATGTTATGATGTGTCGGAATTTTGGGATTTTAGTGTTTGCAGACCATTGACATGCACTGAAACCTATACAACACAATTCAGGATTATGATGAAAGGAAATGGAAGAGTAAATGAAGAAGAACGATGAAGAGGAATTAACTAAAAGTTAGAGGGGATGAAAAGATAAGATTGTTTTGCCTCGCTGCAAGTAACCAAATCGTGTGTGTGTGTGTGTGTGTGTGTGTGTGTGTGGGTTTCAGCTAGCCCCTCTAGCAACGCTCTGAGCGCTTAGCCGTCAGTGTGTGTGTGTGTGTTGTTGTTTGTCTGCCTGCTACCTGATCCAGCTGGAGTCCAATGCTCTCTCTCTCTCACACACACACACACACACACACACACACACACACACACACACACACACACACACACACACACACACACACACACACACACACACACACACACACACACACACACACACACACACACACACTTCCTGATCTAATATATTCATCACTGAATATACATATTAATGCAATACAATGGAAAATTAAAACGGAGCGGGGGGAGTAAAGGACTGAAAGAAGAATTAAAGAATGCAAAATAAAAAAGGAAAATATATTCAAGAAATTAAAAAAGGTTTTAAAAATGTTAAAATGCAACAGGATCAGCGATAGGACAAAAAAATGAACAAAAAAATAGAAACTCATATAGATGAGAGGTACCAGAACAACTTTAAATGATTCAACATTGTGTGTGTGTGTGTGTGTGTGTGTGTGTGTGTGTGTGTGTGTGTGTGTGCGTGTGTGTGCGTGTGTGTGTGCGCGTGTGTGTATGTGTGTGTGTGTGTGTGTGTGTGTGTGTGTGTGTGTGTGTGTGTGTGTGTGTGTGTGTGTGTGTGTGTGTGACCTTCCTTTTGAAAAGTCAATTTAACTTCGGTCTCTCAAAGTCAACCATTAAGTGCTGTTGTTAATTTATTTTCTGTTTAATATGTTTAAGATGAAATTGGCAACAAACTAGCAATATATGTGTGTGTGTGTGTGTGTGTGTGTGTGTGTGTGTTGGCTTAGAGCTCTAGCTGCTCCCCTCGCTCCGCTGGAAGGTTGGATTAAAGGAGTTAACTACAACCTCCAGACTGCCGGCCACAACATGTGAGGGTGTGTGTGAGTGTGTGTGTGTGTGGGAGGGGGATAGGTACTGTTACACAAATTGCCAATTCAATTAGCAGTAGGTGTAAGAACACTGGAGAGAGTAAGTGTGCGTGTGCGTGTGCGCGTAAGTGTGCGTGTGCGCGTGAGAGGGCAGCCATTTTGGCAGAATGTCAGACCTAATTTATCAAGACCTAACAAAGGACTTCAGGGATGAAGAGGGAGAAGGAAGGGGGGAGGGTGTAAGGGAAGGTGGGACAGAAGGGGAGGAAGTGAGGGATTACTGAGGGAAGGAAACATCGACGGGTTGATGGAAGGGAGGAAGGAAGGAAGTATTGAGGAAAGGAAAGATTGCAAGTTATTTCGTATTTACTGTATAATATTTCAAACAGGAAGCAAAGACGACGACTATAACGAGCAGACATGGATCTGAACTGAAAAATGAACCCATGATCAGATTTATAAATGTTCCATAAAGATGAAATCCATTCAATTAGACATTAAGGAAATCATATCGTTATTGTAAACACAACTTCAGTTTGTGAAAATAAGAATTCCACAAGTACACACTTTAGTAATCTCAGTGTTCGTGCAAGTATCCATGAAACAAAAACATCAAGGCCTTAAAGGGGCCCTATATTATGGGGTTTGCTCATCCTGTAGAGTGTTGTGTAGTTGTTTAGTGCATGTAGTAGAAGTCCCTGCTTCCCTTCCTCCTTTCCTCTTAATATTATCCTGTTTCACTCTCATTAAACCACAGAAACACACGTGTGCATGTCTGCAAGCTCATGGTAATTATGGGGTAAAAGATCTCCTTCGCATCAGCCAGCCATCTATATTACTTTGTGGGAAAAAAACACTTTTACTCTTGACTTTATTTTTCGACGAAATTAGCAGCGTGTTGCATGTTCCCATTTCTCAAGCTCTGACTTTACGTCTATGTTTTATGAAAGTCAAAGACATTTATGCTAAACTTGACTTTAAAGGGGATGAAATGACACTTATAGAATCATCTGCAAAGAGTTAAACAAGGCCTTAAAACTGAGAACAGTTCCTGGAGTGTCCAACAAAATACTGTAATGATTCCCCTACAAGAAATAGAGGACAAAAGGGACATTTTTTTTATTCCTGTACCAGTTACATGTGATTTTTGAAGTGTAATTAAACCTTTGTATGTAAATATAAATGGTCTGCAAAGGCTGAAATCCCTGTGTTCCCTCCAGAAAGAGTTCCTCTCCCACTGTCCTAACTGACGACGAAAAGACTCCCTATAAGCAGTTCTTTTATGAATGAATTCAGATGTGCAGTCTTCTGTCCACTCTCAGATTACAGTACTACACGTCAGCAAAATGCGGTTACTACTATGCGTCCTTCATCTTCATACTGTCTTCTGACTGCATCCAGACTCTTTCTGATATGGAAAAGGAGCGAGCAGCAGACTGAGGGAAAGAGCTTCTCTCTCCGTTACACATTACAAAGTTTACAGCTCGTCACATTAATGAGACGCACTCAGCCTCTCTCCTCCTCAGATGAGATGCTGGGGCTGATTAACTCCAGCGGGGTCGCTCCACTAAACCTGGATTATTTCAGAGGTTAACTTCCGACGGAAACTTTGACTGTTCAGCGCTGAGACGTTTTACAGAGGTACAATTTTCTGCAAACCAGACTAGCTTTGTCTATTTAGGCTACTGTGGAAAATAGACTAGCAGCTATCTTTGACTGCGTGTCTAAAAAGCAAGGGATTTGTTTGTTTATCCAAATTCTACTTCTAGATGAATTAAAGAACAGGGAGGTTTTAAATACAGAATATAAATACTGGATTATCAATATAAATAACTCACCCCTAAGAAACCTGGTTCAGGCGTTCTGTTATATCTCAATCAACACGCACACGCACACGCACACGCACGCACACACACACACACACACACACGCACACACACACCACTTCCTTGCTGAAGTTCATTACTTTGCTCTCTTTCTATCTCTATGACTCCGGTCTGCTGTCGCTTTCAGACTCTTACACACACAGCTTCATTTCTGTGTGTGTGTGTGTGTGTGTGTGTGTGTGTGTGTGTGTGTGTGTGTGTGTGTGTGTGTGTGTGTGTGTGTGTGTGTGTGTGTGTGTGTGTGTTGGGTGTATTATCATCTCTGTTGTCTCTACACTTGGCTGAGTGCCAGCTGGTGTGTGTTGGGAGTCAAGGACAAAAGAGGACGGAGAGAGAAAGAGGTGAAGCAACAGAGTGACAACATGGAGGAAGACAAATGGGGACAGAGGAGGACAGAGAGACAGACACATGATCGTAAGGGATTGTGTCATCCTCAAATGATTGATAAAAGTCTCAATAACGGTCTATAGTGTCAGAAATATACATATATAAAAAGGCGGTTGTGATTGGTCAACAGGTTAGAGATATCCTGCCCCTTAGCCTATCATGTACAATACAAAGAAAATGTGGGCATTTTGTTTTGTGTCCACTTCCGAACTAGTATGTGAGTGTGTGGGACTTTAAAGAAGGAGATAGACATGTCCAACGTTAGACTGCAGGTGAGTGTGTGTGTGTGTGTGTGTGTGTGTGTGTGTGTGTGTGTGTGTGTGTGTGTGTGTGTGTGTGTGTGTATTAGAAAGAGAGAGAGAAGACGATCATGTTCTCTGACAAATTCAGACACAAGAGAAACCTCAAACCTCATGAGTCTGTAGATTGACACACACGCACGCACGCTTCCACACATACACACATGCGCCCGCCCGCCAACACACACACACACACACACACACACACACACACACACACACACACACACACACACACACACACACACACACACACAAACACACAGCAAGGGTTCAGTGAGGCAGCAAGGTATTGGCACTGAGGGAATACAAGGAGCAGACAGTAATTAGGAACCAGCCTACTGTACCATACACACACACACACACACACACACACACACACACACACACACACACACACATGTAGTAGAAACTAGATATGTTCTTGGGCACACACACACACACACACACACACACACACACACACACACACACACACACCGTGTAATTAGGTAGGGGCCTGACGCCCCAGTGGTGAACTGAACAAGCCCCTGAATACCCGCACTGGGAACAGCTGAACATCATAATACGTGGGAAAAGGGCGTGTACACTCACACACACACACACACACACACACACACACACACACACACACACACACACACACACGTACGTTAATTAAGTGGCAGCCTACTGTGCGTGAAGGGAACAAGGCGGTGGACGGCCGCAGTGGGAGTGTTGGTGGACCGGCAGCAGTCAGGATTAACACGAGACGACCTGCCAGCTCCACACAGTCGCTCCCTGCTTCCCTTCCTCCTTTCCTCTTAATATTATGCTGTTTCACTCTCCTTAAACCCCACAGAAACACACGTGTGCATGTCTGCAAGCTAATGTAATTATGGGGTAAAAGATCTCCTTCGCATCAGCCAGCCATCTATATTACTTTGAGGAAAAAAAACACTTTTACTCTTGGACTTCATTTTTCGATGAAATTAGCAGCGTGTTGCATGTTCCCATTTCTCAAGCTCTGACTTTACGTCTATGTTTTATCAAAGTCAAAGACATTTTTGCTAAACTTGACTTTAAAGGGGATGAAATGACACTTATAGAATCATCTGCAAAGAGTTAAACAAGGCCTTAAAACTGAGAACAGTTCCTGGAGTGTCCAACAAAATACTGTAATGATTCCCCTACAAGAAATAGAGGACAAAAGGGACATTTTTTAAATTCCTTTACCAGTTAAATGTGTGCTTAAATCGTCTTATTCTTAGAAGAAGGTATTCAGTATAATATAGTATAATGACAGATTTAGACTCTTTACCTAAGTAGATTCACTCTGGATTAAAAATACTTCATGACAAGTACAAGAAAGAAGGAAACTATTAAAAGTAAGCATCATTTAAAGTACTTGTTCTGCAGAAACACTACTTTCACTGTCTAGTTTTGTAGGAAACAGTACTTTAATCTTCATAACAGAGTAAAGAAGTAGTGTCCAGGGTTTTGTCTAAACTGTGCCCTCAAACCAAGTGATGCCAGGAAACAATATCTCCGTTGGTCAGAAAGGGTTTAATGAGTCCAGAAATATGGAGATGGGGTCAGGTGTCTGGTCAGACGGCAGAGACAGCGTACGGAGAATAAATAGGGGACGGATGTCCGGTGGGTCTGCCGGGGGACGAGTGGCAGGCAGCAGGCTGACACTGAAACTGAGATTTCTGATCCTTTCTTTTACTCTCCTTTTTTCTGGAGAGGAAGTAAAGAAACCTCTGGATTTATTTGTTGTTGGAGGTGCAATATATAACTCAGCAGATTTAAGACGTGAAGACACTGTTATTTTCTGCTTTTCACCGGAGAGTGGGCGGGGCTTAATTTGGACCGGAAGTGACGTTAGCGCCTCGCGCTATAGTTTTCTAGTAAAGCCCTGGTATACACCGATTCGGCGAAGTGACCGGAAGTAGAGCGGCCGCCATTGATGCGGTGTGCGTGCGGTGTGTATTTCGCGGTATTTCCATAGACAGTAAAAGGGATATTTCGCTGGATTTGTGAACGAGATTTGTGAAAAGCAATAATTATGCCCAGACAGTCTGGAAGGGCGTGTGCCGTCATCGGCTGCTTCAATAACAGCCAAAAGCTGTTATTGAAGCAGCCGATGTGATGTGTTTTTGATTTGATTTTCAAACTCTGACCAGGCCCTTCACATGGACCCTGTAGGTTTTCTATTGAGTCAGGTAAGACATTTTGCAAGGTAGACTTATTCCATGCACAGATCTGGTCTGTACAAGACATTCCAGTCAAACCATGTTTGACTGCCTCCTTGACTTTATACAGTAGTGCTGCAGCGTGGCTGCAGCAGCTTTCTCTGCCAGCCATGCAGTCACACTTCACATTCTCAACATGCCCCCCATCTCTCACTGTAACTTCCACAGTGTGGTGGCTGTGGATGGCCTGGGAAAACCTCACCGATCCTTTCAGTATGACATGGTCGTCCAAAAAGCAATGTAGTATTTGCCCGACCCATCCAGAGCTCAGGTAGTTTTGACCTTCTATCAGTGACCTGTAGTTTTTGTTTTGTTGGTCATCACTGGCCAGCCGAAGAATAAAATACTCCTGAATATCTAAAACGAAGCAAAAAAGTGTTTTTGTTTTTGATCACGTCGCAGCCATATCATGTTAATGAAATGTCATGTAAGCTTGCGTTAGCATGTTAGCTACAACAAACGTCAACACATAGCGATGTGTGTTGACAGTCTATTTTCTTGCTGTATCCTATTTTAATATGTCATACTTATTGCTGAAACAAGTATTTAATTCCAACATTAATAATTACATTATTTTTTAATCACGTGGGCTGTCCTTAAAGATTAAATGCTAGTTAGCATGCTAAGGTCAGTAAGTCAATTCAACGGAAGCTAGCTGTGTTTACATCTCCTTCTACTTTCCGTTTACTAATATTTAATTATATTAATTCATGAATTAATATCAGTAATTTCAGATACCTTCATCAGTAACTGGAGGCCACTGTCTGACATCGTCCAACCAAGTAACTTTATTCATTTGGGGTTATGGTTATCTTGCTATTATTGATAGCATCAATGACTGTTGAATGGATAATGAGTGTAATGATTGAGCACGCACACCGCAGCAATGGCCCCGTCGCTAGATGGCGACATACACAAATCGCTCACCGAATCGGTGTATAGATGATCATATAAGCATTATGTGTGATAAATTGACTAGATATACATGTTAGTAAAGTAAAAAGGGCTCTACTCACTCAGAAATGTTCGAAACTAAAGGAAAAATAATGAACAAATGTGTTCATATAAAAAAGCTATTAATTCTTAATTTTCTTCCACATTTTATTCATAAGCAGTTCCAGTTTTAGAAATGTCTTGTTGCAAATGCATTTTAAATACCAGAATGCATTGAAATAAAAAGTGTGGCTGCTTTATAGGTTTTTCCTCCCTGATAGTCTGACATGTTCTCATTGAAACTCTATCAATATGAATCCAGCCGCAGAGTAAGATGCTAACTCTCGTAGCTTCATTGTCAGACTGTTCGGCTGTCTTGTCAGAGTGTTAGGACTCTCGCCGCTGAAGCAGATGAAGTGAGCAGACACACGCGGCTCTGCTCGGTGTTAATCTGCTGTTAATTTGTCTGGACTGTAACACGAGACAGAGTGAGCTGCAGGAGTTTAGTGTGAAGCTGTTAGTCATTAATTTAACAGACACTGAGGTGAGCCAGGCCACATGTCTCCATTATTCTCTGTCACACTGTCACCACACATAATAACTGCACTGCAGGGCTCGGTCTGCGTGTGTGTGTGTGTGTGTGTGTGTATATTTTAATATATTTCTATATAATTAATTCTATAGCTCTGCTGTCGTAGATGGGTTTGATTTCTGGCGTAGCTTCCTGTTGCTACGTGCAAAATGCTAACTTCCCGATTGTGTTTTAAACAATAATAACCCAAATCTAAATATATTAAACAGAAAATGGAAGACAATTCAATTTCCCAGACCATGAACATCTACGCACTGCCACTTTTATCCAGTAGGTTGTCCGAACATGTTGAATGCAACTGTAAACTTCCACCACTCCAGCTACCAGTCATCATAACAGCTGGTTGCGAACCACCAAACACTCATTTCAGCTAACTTGGTTGATCAGACCTCTGATCAGGACTGTTTGGGCGTACAAAGACTGTGTTTGGGCGACATCTTCCTGAAGCTACACATGTATACCTCCGTTTAATTACACTGCTGATGCCTTTTTAGTGTGACAGATTGACCAAACTGACCCATCACTTCGATTTCCCGATTGAAGCTGAAGCAGAGCACTGGGACGAGCCTCCTCTTAGCTGTTGTTTGATCGTTTAGTATCGCCCCTTTGGCTTTTATAATCTATATATCTGTTTCTCTGCAAAGCTTTGTCGCTATTATAACCAACCAGATGATGCTTGCTCTCACATTTAGTATGAAAAAGCTTTACTGCTCAGTCTGACAGCCGCAGGGCGAAGAGGTTTCAACGCTGTGTGCTCGGCCGATCTGCTCAAAGAAATTCACTTTTCTTACGATAGTTTCCGTCTGAAAGACAAGGTCAAAAACAAAGCCCGTCCTCCAATTTCTAGAGTTACTTTTCCTAAAAAAGACGCTAGATGGAGTGCTTTTTCTTGAGGCTATGTGGAGACTGTGCCTGAAGGATGCAGATGTAATGCCTTGATTCAGAAAGGATGTACAAGCCTAAATCCTCAAAGACAAAATGCTGTTGAGGTAGACAAAACCAGGGTGGATTCCCAAATGAGTCAGAAGCACTGAAGAGCGATCACTCTGACTCCCGGTGCACTTCTGATACAACATTTGATTGCAAATGTGTGTGTGTGTGTGTGTGTTTAATTCAGCTCAAATAGCCCGCACTTAACAAGCGAGCTGCACTCATCCCTTCACCCCATCTCACCTCTGATTACAGCCCCGGTAACCGAGAGAAACCGATCACGAAATCTGTTCACTGCTCGGTCCGCGGAGGAAACAACCTCAGCAGTAAAAATTAATGAACCCTGACCAACGGTCTGACAAGAGGAGACAGGTGATGCAAGGGAAAGGATTGACGGCGTAAGAGGAGGGGAAGAAGAGATCAACAGAGGGGAATTCTGCAGGATGAAGAGAGAGAGAAAGACCCGGACTTTCTATTATATATTTCCACATCCTTGTTTGCTATTCACCTCCATCCCCCCAGGTTTCATATCCTCCCTCCATCCCTCCTCCATATCTCCGTCCTCAGCCGATTCCCATTTAAGCGTAATTAAGTTGCCGAGATGAACATTATGTGTCGGATGGGAAACGGCTGAATGCCACCGGTGATGAGAGGAGAGAGGGATGGAAGGGAAGGTAGAAGAAAGGGATTGAAACCAGAAGAAAGATGGGAGGAGGAGGAGGAGGAGGAGGTGGTGGTGGAGGTGGATGTTAATTAATTATAAGCCGTCAGGGTCCAAATCATCTTCTTTTAAATGTGGAGTTGGAGCGGGATAAAGTCACGGCGGCTCGTATTAAACCTTCAGCTCTGATTTAGAGGCGGAAAGGGTTTCCACACACACACACACACACACACACACACACACACACTGGGAGAGTGTTTCATCTGCTGTTCGCACACCGAGAAATCCTCCGGAAACCCGAGTACAGGCCGGGGTCGAGCGCATGGCCCACACAGAGCACTGATACTCAACAAATCTGAACAACCGTAGAATATATTCACAAGATTGAATATACAGTAAGCACTGGCTCCATTGGTTAGCACTGCTGCCGTCAATCCATTAAAGAATGTAATCAGGTGAATCACAATATTAATCTGTAATAAATCAGGATTAATCTCAGACCGGTATTTAGTTATATTTGGTGGAGGTAAAACAAATGCATGTGTGGTGTTGAAATATAGAAATGTATGACATAAATCCAAAGGTTTTTACTTCACTTCACCCTGAGACTGCTGCCCAAAAACTTGACCTATGTTCATTTACATCCATCATTTAAATAATCTAACAGAAAATACTTATAGTAAGCCTACCAATTGTCTGTTTTCAAAGCCTATCCAGAATGTTTTGCAGCTATAATCTCACCAAGTAGCTCTGTTACCAGATATTAAATAGTCCATGAAACATCATTTACATTGCTGTTTAGAAGTAGATGAAGGTTATTTTGTAGGCAACATGATCAAAGTATCCATCTGGTGTTGTATATTCAAACACTAAGCACATCAGTCAGGCAGAATAGTTCTTTAAACTTAAATAATTCTGAAGTATAAATGCTTTTAGGGTTGGTTATTGGTTAAAGGTATGTGATTATTGCTTTGTTAGAAACGTGGTTAACCTGAGGAGTCTGAAACAGCAGCGAGTCTGCAGAGTGGAGAGAACTACTGCAGTCCTTATCAGTGTCCAGTCCTTATCTGATCCCCCCCCTACACACACACGTGCACACACACACACACACACACACACACACACACACACACACACACACCATAAAACACTTTATTAACTGCAGCACAATACAAGCCTGCAGGAGAGTGAGTTTGTGAGGGAGAGAGAGAGACAGAGAGAAAGAACGAGGAAAACAAATGCTATCACTTCAGCCGTGTGTTTGTGTGTGTGTGTGTGTGTGTGTGTGTGTGTGTGTGTGTGTGTGTCTTTTCAATTCCGCTCATGGTCGGGAGTAGCAGACAAAAAAGGGCAGTAAACAACAGAGTTAAGTTAAAAGCTTCGGGCCTCACCGGACAATTTAGCAGAATCTAAAGGCGTCTTGTTCCACATGCTTCCAAACACTCACACTCACACTCACACACACACACACACACACACACACACACACACACACACACACACACACACACACACACACACACACAGTAAATGTAATGTTTTAAAGTCAAGTGTATTAAAAGGAACAACTAAACAGCTTCAGTATTTCAAATTAAAACATAAAGAAGTAAATAATTCATTGAAGAGATAATATATATAAGCCGGATAAAATATTGATCTATATTTCAGGTAAGATTGTTTAAATCACACAAATTAGCTGATCCAAAGAGCAGCTTTTCCAATAAAATGTTAGCTTTTTTATTCCCTGAAGTCAAGGTAATTTTATAACAGTTAAAAAATCCAAGGGGAAGTTCACACTAAATCCACACATTAGCTTTTTTAAAGTTATGTTGACACACTCCTTCCCCAAGGAGGCCTTTTACAGTGGAGGTATAAAACACATTATTTATAGCACCTCTCTGAACCTCTAAGTGTTCATTCGATGAATTAAAAAGGTATAACTAGTTTTGGCAGCGAGAGGGGAGGTTTTTTGGCTGCCGCTATTCAGTGATTTCATTCGGTTCCAGGAAGCTGAACCCACAAAAAAACAGAAGCTTAAAATAGTTTCAGACGTCTCAATGTCACAACTTTATTGGCTGCCAGAGCGGCTTTTACTGTCGAGCTATCAATAGAGGAGGAGTGGTAGGAGAGGAGGAGAGAACATGAGGGAAGGACGATCAGAAGGGGAAAGGAAAGGAGGGATCGATATAGAGAAAGAAAGAGGAAAGGATAGATTGAAGAACAAATGGGAGGAAGGAAAGGCAGTGAGGAAGACAGGAATGGAGACAACACAATGACCTGAGTCAATTGTTAAAAGATGGATAAATAAAGATATAGGTAGGACAGTTCAAATGAAATAAGGGAAAAGGGGGGTGATGTTGAGAGGAGGAAAGGACAAACGGTAAGATAAAGATGGAAGTAAACCAGAAGGTGAGGAAGCAAAGATGGGGGAAATAATTGGCAGACAAAACAGCTGAGGACCAGAGGAAAATAGGAGAAATTATAGATAGTTTGGTGAAAGAAAAGATTAAAGAAAGGTAGAGAAATGGTAGGAAGGATAGAAGAGACATAAGGGAGGAAAAGTAGAGGTACAAAACAGTGACGGTCCTGGGTAAAGGAGACTTGGACGATAAAGGAAAGGAGGGGAGGAAAGAGAGAAGAGTTAGTAAATGGTAGGAAGGAAGGAAAAGACATTAAAGGAAAGGCAGAGGTACAAAAGGGATGACAAAGGAAAGGAGCAAGTGATGGAGGAAGGTAAGGAAGGAGAGACAGGAGAAGAAGAAGAGTGCCAAAGAGCAATTTTAGAGTTGGCTCGTTTCCCGGGAAGAAGGAAAAACACAGAGAAGGTCGAAACCACAGTCTGACAAAAGTCAGCCAACAAATGAACAAACAAATCAGAGAATGAATGAAGGAATCGATGCTTCCCTCTTTTACATCATCGGTGCTGTTTGCTCCTCACAGGTACCATCAGAAGAAGTCTAAGGTGGTTTCAGGGAGAGTCATTGGATATTAGTACGCCTTTGAGTTGGACGAACCTGGTTTGAGATCTGTAACTTTTGTAGCGTGTCTTACTACATCTCTACTGTCCTTCCTAATGAGGATTTACCTTTAGTTTTGTTAAATCTAAGGCGAAAACTGGATATATTCTGTTCTTTTTCAGGCTCATATTTGTATTTTGTGCACATTTGGGCGGAGGGTGTGGAAGAAACTTTGGGATTTTAGCCTTTGCAGACCATTTACATGCACTAACAGAGGAAAGGGAAAACCCCAAGAAGCATACGGCCTTTTTAAAGCTTGAATAAACTCAAACTATAACATCAAGTCTCAGAGGTGATTTGGGACGATTCTGCCAGTCAATCGTGTAAAAACTGGTGTCTGGTAAAGACTGGGGCTAGAGTAAATAGACTATAGTAAAACACTTGAAAGTTCACCTACACACTCACCAACCAAACCTCCACACTCTTTCCCACAGCAACATAAATAACGCACTGCATTGGCACCGGACATAAATCTTGTAGTGCGGTTATTCCAGGACACTGAGCTGCTATGATCTTCAGCTGCGGTGGCTTTCTCCGGTTATTCTTCATGGTAAAAAGTGACAAAGTGACCGAGTATTCTTGCATAAGTTTAACAATTTGTAATGGGTATCAGATTCAGAGTATTTGCATAGCCGCTAACAATCCTCAAAACTTGTGGTACAAATGTATCGACTATCCTTCATGTTTCCCCTAAGGTTAACACGGTTGATTAGCTTTGTTTTAGCTGTTAGCCACATTAGCTTCTAGCCCCCACGTTTAGAAATGATCGGCGACAAATCCCAGTGCTATCAATTCAGTATTCAGAACCTTCAAATGAAACTAAATGTCAAAACCTGCAAACAAAGAACCATGCAGATGGTTCAACGAGTTTCAAAATGAGCTGTATATTCAAGAACTGTACTGTGGCTTGCAGGAGTCTCTCAGATTTGTCCGAAGAAAAACATTCTGGTTCCTCAATAAACTCACCATGAGCCGGCATCAGACAATCTACTTTCCCTGCCAGTTATATGAACTGAAAAGGACTGAAAACAAAGAATTGTTTGGTTTATCCATCTTTGTGGAGTGTGTTTCTGGGACAGCAAATTGCAAAATCAACTGCATTCAAGAAATGTAGCATGGCTTGCAGGAGATTGTCAGAATTTACAATAAAATGACAAAGAAATCGTTCTGGTTCCTGTGACAACGCACCAATAAGCCTTCCTTGGACCATCTACCTTCACTTCCAACAGAACAGAACAGAAGAGAACTGAATACAATACATAGTTGGGTTCATTGGGGTCATTATTTTATTTCCTTTGAGCCCAAGCCATCTGTTTGGAGTTTCCGGGACACGAAAAAAGGACCTTTCCCCTGGCTGTTGCTATCAGCTGAGAGACCCTTCAGCCAGTGCTCTTCACTGTAGCCGGTGAGTGGACGTTTAACCTCCCCACTCCAGCCTGGACAGCCCCGCACAGAGCGTAATAAGATGGATATTATCGCTGCGTCGAGGGGACGAAATGCTAAAACTGATAGGAAAGGGTACGGAGGGGCAGGAGGACAAAATGAGGACTGTCCTCGTCTGATTGGAGTATCTGACAGAGATTAGGAGGACAGGAGTTCCATGTTGAATGACTCATGGTAGACCATCCTCTCCCCCTCTGTCTCTCTCTCTTCCCTCTGTGTTTTTGGCACAGAGGCACAGAAAGGAAGGTGTTGCCGCTAGTAGCGAAGCATCTTGTGATCCAAACAACATCACAGATGAACTCAGTTTCCACCGCCTTTGATTCCAGCTTTTCTACAATCTGCTGCCAGATTCCTGGAGAGTACTTGTTTGTTTTTCCCTCTCACGTAAGCTTTGTTGCACCGGCACTGCTGGCAAGAAAACTATCACAGCATGCTGATTAGAAAAAGCTTAGTAACTGTAATGTATTCTATGGCTCTCAGAAAACACAAAAATCAAGGAATGTGTGTTGAAGGATTTTACTTTGTGTGTGTTTTATTATCTTGTAGCTGAAAACATTGTTTTTGAAGGAAGAATGAAGGTCAAATTATAGTATATGTCACTGCTTTGGCTGCTTTTTGTTAAAGGAAGGGACATCTTGATCGGGATGGACACACAATTATGATGTAGACAACCCATGAACAAGAGTTTTAGGTAGCCCTGAGACCAGCAACATCATGTTGGGGCTAGGATCCAGAACTAATCGAGTGTCAGATGTCACAAATGCTATCATGTCTAAAAATAAAACAAGTCCCTGCAGCTAAAAGAGTCACATATGGCTGATTTTCCACATATTGTTCAGCAAAAATGTGTGGAATCCGTTGTCTTTAGTGCTTGTCTCTTACTGAGAACCAAAACTTGTCTGGATTCAACTTCCGAGATGCCCTAGAGTTGGATTTCCCTAAAAACATGTAAGCCTGAGCCAACTGGTTTGGTTTAAAGAATACCAGAGGCGGCTGTGGCTCAGGAGGTACATGGTCGTCATCCAATTGGGAGCTTGGAGGGTTAGGGCTAGGGTTAGGGTTAGGGTTAGCCCCTGCATTGACATGTTGGTGTTTCATGAGCAGGTGGCCCCTTGTATAGATGAATGAATGTGTGTGACTGCTGATTTGTAAATATAAAAGTGCTTTGAGGGGTTGCAAAAACTGGAAAAGGCCTATATGAATGCAGTCCATTAACCACCAACTGAAAAGATCTAGTAATCTTTGTCCAAATAGCGTTTAAAACGTCTCTTATTGTCTGTCCTTGGTTTATTCCTATCAAACCACACATAAACACTGGCCTTCAAAGCGTCTGAGCATGGAAAACTAAAATCATGCTATATATTTTATCGATAGAAGAGGAAAAAAGCTCATATTTTCTCTCTGTAATTTGTACTGCAAAGCTGAAAAGGACTCCTCTTCTCTTTAGATTTGAGGTCTCTTTAATCAATTTTTTCTGCAACATGCGTCCGTTCAAAGCCAATAATGTCAGTGAAATAATCTCTTCTCATAATGAAATTGATTGAAGTATTTTGGCCATTATACAGGCCTTACTATCTGTACAAAGAGAGGGTTTGTAGCAGCAGCAGCAGCAGCAGTGCAGACAGTGTGGCCCGGGCATCAACTATATAAATTAACTCTGTTAATCTGTCCCTCATAAGACCATTGCTAAGAACCCCTTTAATACACTTCATTCATTAAATACATAATTGTAATTTTAATGAATATAAATATAACGACTGTAACGGCAATTGGTAATAGACCTTTGAAATGGTGTTACGAATTAATGAATGATTATTATTAATTAAATATTCTAACATTAGATTTAGTCCGACCAATTCTTCACTCATTTAGTTGGAGCTGGTTTTTCTGTCCCTTCACTTCCTCTCCCTGCTCTCCATTTCCTGATTCTCCATCCTCTTTCTCTACGCCGCTCTCCACTCTCGCTGTCATCCTCTCACTCTTTCATATCCTAAAGGAATGTATCACCTGCAGGCCTTCAAGCTTAACTAGCCTGCACACACACACAATCACACACACACACACTTGCAGGTGGCAGTGTGTGACGTTGACTAATGTGATGCTGGTTCAGACATGTTGGCGTTAATCGATTAGCACTGCAGCTCGACACACACACACACACACACACACACACACACACACACACACACACACACACACACACACACACACACACACACACACACACACACACACACACACACACACACACACACACACACACACACACACACACACACACACTGCTGCCATGAAACCAAGGTAATGTGGGGAAAGACTTTGGAAATAGAAGAGAAAAAAGTATGTTTCAGAAACACCGACAAGAAAAACAGAAAGGAAAAAATGCAGTAGAGACTACAAAGAAAAGGTGGAGTTGCAGTAGAGTCGTATCAGTATAGAGCATTGTGTGTGTGCGTGTGTGTGTGTGTGTGTGTGTCTGTTTTTTGTAAATGGCGCTGATATCTGCCGGTTGCATCACGCTGAGATAAAACCTAAATAAGTAAATAACCCAGGAAACCACAACACCATCTGATCTGTGTTACCGCCTCCTATCAGAGAAACAGAAAACAATTATGATCCATCAATAGCCAACCATCACACACACACACACACACACACACACACACACACACACACACACACACACACACACACACACACACACACACACATTTGAAATCCCCTTTTCTTAGTGTTTAAGTGGTTAAATGTATGGAAATGACACACTCGACTGCATGCAGGGTCTTTCTTTATACCTCTTGTAATGTCATCCTGCTAGTGGCACCACTAAAGGAATGGTCAAGGCCTCACTTCTTTCTTTATGATTCCTTCTCTATGCAACCATAACATCCACCATGAATGTCATTCAATTCAGTCCTGTAGTATTTGAGATATCTCACTGTGGATCAAACATTTGAATGACGTCATGCTCCTTCGCTCAGGTTAGCTAACATGAAAACTGATCGTTTTATAAGATGCTTTCTATAGCCACAGTCAACTATGTGTGTGTGCTGATGCAACAGACTGTCGCCCACTAGGAGGCATCGTTAAGGACACACACAGAGTAGATGTCATTAAACTGTGAGTCAGCGTCATTAACAAATGCTCGTGTTTAAGGAGAATATCAGCGAGGGTATGCATTTGATTTACACATTACCCCTCTGTTCACCAGAATGTAGAAAAAGAAATAGCAAAGAGACATATCAGAGTGAATCAAGTATCCATCTGTTCAATCTACAGCTATCCAAGTCACCAGATTGACTGACAACAGAAACACCACCAAGGAAATTAAATCCAAAAGCAAACGGTCTCCATAAACTTTACCTTCAATTTCAATTATTTTCCGTTATATGAATATAATTTAACCTCGTTCACGGGACAGATTTCTCACATGGCTAACTGAGAAGTATTTAAATAGAAAAAACATTAAATAAATTATAGTTGGTTTATCTTTAAATGATTTAAAATAAAACAGGTAGAGAAGGAGGAAAACAGAACCAGTGTGTGTGTGTGTGTGTGTGTGTGTGTGTGTGTGTGTGTGTGTGTGTGTGTGTGTGTGTGTGTGTGTGTGTGTGTGTGTGAGTGCGCACGCATTTGTGTGTGTTTGTTGATAAGCTATCTGGTACAGTAGAACTATGATGTATGGTTCTCATCCCTGCACCGAGACACAGCACTGATAGGAAAAACACGTGCGTGTGCACACACACACACACACACACACACACACACACACACACACACACACACACACACACACACACACACACACACACACACACACACACACACACACACACACACACACACACAGATGCAGAGGGTTGATAACACTGCAATAAACTCTCTCACACAGAAACTTACAAAGTACAATCATAGTGTGTGTGTGTGTGTGTGTGTGTGTGTGTGTGTGTGTGTGTGTGTGTGTGTGTGTGTGTGTGTGTGTGTGTGTGTGTGTGTGTGTGTGTGTTTTGGGTAAAGACAGAAAGAACAAAAAGGGAAGTTAAACTTCAAACAGGAGCCTTGATGTTGATATCATTTAATAACATCAGGTCCTGCACACACACACACACACACACACACACACACACACACACACACACACACACACACACACACACACACACAGCTCTCATTAGTCCTAACAGCAGTGCTATCAGTTTATATGAGTGTGTGTGTGTGTGTGTGTGTGTGTGTGTGTGTGTGTGTGTGTGTGTGTGTGTGTGTGTGTGTGTGTGTGTGTGTGTGGGGAGAGGAATCAACAGACACACATCAAGTTGAGAGAAGAAGAAACAGAGGCTGTTAATGAAGAGAACATGAGTCTGCTGACCTCACACACACAAAAACACACACACACACACACACACACACACACACACACACACACACACACACACACACACACACACACACACACACACACACACACACACACACACACACACACACACACACACACACACACACACACACACACACGGATCTTTGCACAGACAGTTTGTTTGTTTTTGTGCGAGCAAGTGTGTGACAGCAGCGATGTTTCTGAGTGATGCAACACTCTGACAAAACTGAGAAATTATGTATTTCAGACGCACTTATATTATCCCGAGTTCAGCTGAGGGGTTTCAGAAAGAAAAATGACTGAAGATGTATCTGCAATTTCACCGCTTATTTCGACCAATTTTCTACAGAGATAAAACACAGTCTGTCTGTAAAGGACAGGTTGATGTTATATATTATAATAAATGAACAAAATACACACAAAGGAGAGAGTCCAACATCAAAGCAGAAAGGAGAGGATGCAAAGTACACTTCATGTTTTGGAGGTTTTCCCTTTCCTGTGTATTTGATTGGTTTTAGTGAAGGTAAATGGTCTGCAAAGGCTAAAATCCCTGAGTTCCCTCTAGAAAGAGTTCCTCTCCCACTGCGATTTGCAATAGGCTAAGGGGGCGGGACATCTCTAAGCGGTTGACCAATCACAACAGAGCCGGCCAGCTAACCTATCAGAGCAGACTGGGCTCTGGTTTCAGACAGAGGGTGAAAAGAGGTGCTGCAGCACAGGCAGTATGAGAACAATAAAGAGCTTTTTGGACATTAAAGCACGGAGACATGTCCCAGGAGAGACACTAATTACAAATATGAACCTGAAGATGAGCTTTACATGTTTTCTTTACCAGAAAATTAATTATGGGCGGCTGGACTTTATATTCATCCAACATTCATAAACCATAATGGTATGGTCTTGCTACACCAGTTTCCACCATCATTATTTACACTCTTGGGAATAGTTATATTCCATTGGCCCAATTAACTCAGTTCCGATCCATATGGAGCATTTGAGTAGTGTAAGCTATAACAAAATGCAACGACTATGAAAACAACTGATGCGATGTGGGAACCAGTGCCACTATGAAGCTATTCCCATGATCCCAGTTTGTAACCGGATTGAACAAGATGTTGTTTGTGTAACTGATAAATAATTTCTAACATATCTGCATGTGAAGGACCCATTAAAATCTCATTGCTGCAGCTTTAAGACTAAATCTTCCACAAGATAATTAACCCTAAAGAAGAAAGAAGCTAATTGCTCAGTAATCGAAAGGATAACAGTGGTCAGATTCAGATATAAGGAAAGCAGATGTGCCATATTTACCCCTTCTCTTTGATTCAGATGAGAATAAATATTGCTACTTGAAAAAAAAAAATGTTCCTCTGATCAACAACTTCATCAAAGTCAATTAAGCGCCTGTTTTTTTCCTTCTCCTTTCTAAAAATATTAAAAAATCAATTAGTAAGAGTGCAGATCAAACGGTTTGAGTGACAGGCAGCCGGCGACAAATTAATCAGCATCCTGAGGGACAGATGGCTTCAGACTGAACCTTCTCCGCGTTTAGCCTCAAAGCAACATTTTATTTTTCATCTTCAATATGTTAATAAACAACAGAAGACTTTCAAGTGTTGTGAGAAAAACAACAGCTGCAATTAGTCCAGCTGCAGATTGTCTTTGGATTTAAAATGAAGACATAAAGCAGGGTAATGGTCATAGGGAAGGAAATGAGGAAAGAGGGCAAGGGAAGGATGAAGCAAGGGAGGAAGGAAAATAAGCAAAGGGTAAAAGGGAAGGAAATCAAGATGGAAATAGATTGTAGGAAACAAATAAGTAAAGTTTCATTTATTGAGAGAGGTCCTATTATGCTTTTGGGGTTTCCCTTTCCTATACTGTGTTATATAGATTTTAGTGCATGTAAATGGTCTACAAAGGCTCAAATCCCCAGAGGAAGTTTCTCTATGCATGAAACGCCTCCATTGGACTCCTTTGTTTACTTCCAAAGAAAAGTGACGTCACTATGTAACACACACGCTTCTATTGGCTAGCGCTCCAACACATTGTACGTGATAGGCTAAGGGGGCGGGACATCTCTAAGTGGTTGACCAATCACACAAGTCTGATCCTTGTTGAGTAAAAAAAGCCGACTTTGAGGAATATTCAAGTGCAAAGATTAGAGATAGAAATTATAGAACGGATGGATGAGGTGTTAGTTTAAATAATTTAAGGGAAGGAATGACCCAAGGAGAAAAGGAAGGAAGGCCGGATTTTAGGGGATAGAGAAATGTAGCTTCTGAGAGAGAGTATATTTCCAGAGCAGCACGGTCCTAATTTCAGATACAGTAAATGTGTGTGGTCATGCTAATTAGTTGGCGCTAGCCGTGGCTGGGAAAAACCCATAGACATGCTAATCAGAGATACTGCTAACTGGCACTGGCTGGCAAGGACTAAAGATGTGTGTGTGTGTGTGTGTGTGTGTGTGTGTGTGTGTGTGTGTGTGTGTGTGTGTGTGTGTGTGTGTGTGTGTGTGTGTGTGTGTGTGTGTGTGTGTGTGTGTGTGTGTGAACAGAAGATTTAACTGGTTTCAGTGCAAAAGAATTGGATGTCAGTGTTTAAATTGTCACTAACTGTCCTCCCAATATCGAACAGAAAGCTCTAAAACACAACACATTTTTTATTTTAGAAATCTAGTCACTGCATTTGGGACTAATTTAAGCGGCGGATTCATCCACATTTGGCGTTTTTTTCAATGGTTCGGTTGACTGTAAGAAAGATATCGTTCACTGACTGAATCTTTTGATGAAACTCAATTCAAGAGGTACAATCTCAGATAAAGCCAGGACCCGTGCAGCGATAATGCCGGTCCGAACACAGAGACGTATGATGGAGTAATAGGAGGATCAAAATGAAAGGAGAGATAAAGGGGGATGTGGAAGAGATGGGAGCTCAGAGATAGAGGGAGGGGGGGGGGGGGGTAGTTTCGGAGAGCAGTTATGAGTGTTATTAAGAAATGGCTCGACTGCTAACGGAGCGTTCAATGGCGGTACAGCTGAACGCTTCACGGCCGAGTGAACACACGCCCGGCCGCCCTCTCTCTCCAGTTTATCTAATTCTCCCTCCTTTTCTGATTCAGTCATCTCCCCCTCCTCTCTTTCTCTCAGTGTCCTCCAACTCTCCCCTGCTACATTTTAAATTGTAAAAACCCATTCAATCCATTGGTTTTGATCACAGAGTGCGGCAGTGTGTGTGTGTGTGTGTGTGTGTGTGTGTGTGTGTGCTTATATAACTGCACATCATGGGTCTGTGAGTGCATGTATTTATCTCTGTATGCCACCACATGTTTATTTTTTTCCCTGTGTGAGTGTGCGTTTGTGTGTGTGTGTGTGTGTGTGTGTGTGTGTGTGTGTGTGTGTGTGTGTGTGTGTGTGTGTGTGTGTGTGTGTGACAGGCAGTAAACAAGATAATAACAGTGCCAAGACGATTCGCTGCTATCAGGAGCTTTGATTGGAGAGAGTATCGTTCAATGGGACATCACATATCCCTCGAGACCTTTCAGAATAAAAATATAATAATGCTTTTCTCTGTATGTGGAGAATTCTTAACCTCAAAGCACTGTAACATTTGTCAGTGTTAGTGCAGGAAATAATACACACATTTCCTTAATTTTAAAGGAAAAACCCACTGATTCCTACTCATGATAAACAGACAAACTGTAGGAAATACTGCATTTCTTTGGGACTATTTTTAGCGGCGGATTAATCAACACGAGGTTGTTTAGTGAGTATTTGGAGCGGCATGACGGTGCATGGGATCTGTAAACGTTTACAGTTTGTGTGATATCTTTGTTTTCCCACGAACAAGGCATCTCTGGAGACTACGCACGACATCTGGGTTCAGGACATGATCAGAGGTCTCCTTGGTTGAAATCCTTGGCTATTGTACTTCTATTAATTCTATAAAAAGAAGGTAACATTCAAATTGATTAAGTGGATTCAAACAACTTTTACTGCTTCACGTTTATTAGTTTCGAACGGAGAAGAGACTCAATTTGTTGACATTAGATGGAAAGGAATTAGATTTTGTTTGCGCATATCAAACTGAAACACGATCCTTTAATCTCCTTTGGAGGAGACGCTGGGATTTTAGCGACGGTGGCGGCAAGAGAGTCAGGTCGCTTTTCAACCAGACGGTTATTGGTTCGATCCCAGCCCATGCACGATGTATCCTTGGGCAACATTCTGAGCCCTGAGTTGCTCCCGACGGCCAACTGTGTGCGAGTGTGTGTGAGTGCAAGCGCTTTGATTGTTCGTAAAGACTGGATATAAGTACAGTCCATGCACAATTTACCATCTGCAGACCATTTAAATGCACTAAAACCCAGATAACCCACTACAGAAAAGGGAAAACTCCAAGAAGTAATCACTTGAGCTGTGATCATAATGGTCACCTTCTAATTCGACACTTTGTTTGTACATAAAAACACCACAATCATAATTACAATCAACTATTTTGGCCCAGTGCAATTAATCCAGCCAAGAGAAATGTGCTTTGTGGATGAGTCCTACATTAATAAAACACTGCAGATTGATTACTGGTGGTTGTTGTTTATTGTTTACTTAATTTTCCTCTGCGCAACAATTCTGGAAAATGCATGAATCCAAAGTCTGTCAACACTTTTATATTTATACCATATTTATCACACTCTTTGGCATTTACAGACCTTTTTCATGCCAGCGTTTGTCGTCTACTAAGTAGTGTGACCCCCTCCCAGTATCGGCACATACACAGTTTCCATGGTAACTGTATATATTTGTATTTACTGGTGAGTATATACTCTAGATACCGGGAGAATTTGATGTGTAAAAACTCCACATCCCTGCCTATTCCCACAACTCCAGTCCAGTCCAGTCATGTGTATTGGCAATCGGTGTTTGCAACTCGTTAAAAAAAAAGCTCCCTATTCCCCAGTTTATTCTGACATTTTGATTCACGATCAGCTGTAGGAGAAGGAGGAGGAGAAAGAGGAGGAGGAAGAAAATAATTAAAAAATAAAAAACACCCTTTGAGACAAACTCAGGCCGCTTAACTAATTACCAACATATATCACCGCTGGCTCCGACAAGCCAATTACACCTGATTGGAAATACTTTACTTTGTTCAACACATGCTTTTCATGTCGGTTTTAATTTAGTGTCAAAGCCTGCATTTCTGAATATTACAGTGGATGATTGACTGCTGAGGGCCTTACAGTGTACAGTACATAAGCCAATAATGTCCCATTTGTCTGGTATGGAGGCAAAGCCGGATAAACAGATTAGAAAAGGACATTAGATGTATAACCGGGTTAGTAAGGACATCAGCTCTAATGGCTGAACGTCCTTCACAAGAGTCTCGCTATGATTAATACAAAGTGATACCAATGACTGTGGGAGTTACTGGAAACGGAGAATGACAGGACTGATGGGAAACAAGGTTACAAACAAACACAAGGGGTTGATTTATGCTGTCTTGCTGTCTATGTTTCAGATCTTTGACTTTAATTAGCAATCTGTAGGAGCATAAATATCTACCAAAGTCCTTACTGATCACTTCAACCACATAGAGACACCTGAACACCTTCAAGAGAACCCTCTCATGCAATCCGTACATGTATTTAAAGACCCAGAACCTTAAACTCTTAAACATTTAAATGCCCACTGCCTCTCTTCACAGATCCCTACAACTTCCTTAAAGATGCCAAAAGACTTCCTATGATGACCCTTAAAATGCTTGCTGACTCCAGATGACACTTCCAGCTCCAAAAAGGCCCCAATGACTGTTTAAATGACCTCTAAAACAACCAGAACCCCTTTGAAAACACCCCTGAAAACACCCTATTGCCCAATTAAACACATGCAAACCCTCAAAGAAATCTATATCTCTGTTACCAACATACAATCCCTTGAAATACCCCCTAAAATCAACTCTGAGCATCCCCACCCCATATATATATTTATGTGTGTACTATAAACAGATGTGAGTAGTCATTCACAGAGCTCAGGAGTTCAGCAGTCTTATAGCCTGTGGTATAAAACTGTCTCTGAGTCTGGTGGTCTTGGTCCGGATGCTGCGGTACCTGTCAGCAGACAGAACAGATTGTTGCTGGGGTGATGGGGGTCCTTTAATATCCTACTGGCCTTCTTCCTACACCGCTGGGTGTAGAGGTCCTCCATGGATGGCAGCTCCGTCCTGGTGATGTGCTGAGCAGTTTTCACCACCCTCTGTAGAGTCTTACGGTTGAGGGCGGTGCAACTGCCATACCAGGCGGTGATGCAGCCAGTCAGGATACTCTCGATGGTGCACCTGTAGAAGTTGCAGAGTATCCTGGAGTCCATGTTGAACTTCCGCAGCCTGCAGAGGAAGAAGAGCCGCTGTCGAGCCGTCTTGGATATGACCCTGGTGTGATGTGTCCATGTCAGGTCCTCACTGATGTTTACCCCGAGGAACCTGAAGCTGCTGACTCTCCACAGGAGTCCCGTCGATGGTGATGGGTGTGTGTGCCTCTCTCTGCCTCTTCCTGTAGTCCACAATCAGCTCCTTTGTTTTGCTGACGTTGAGATGGAGGTTGTTGTCCTGGCACCAAGATGTCAGGGCTCTGACCTCCTCTCTGTACGCCGTCTCGTTCCAGTCTGTGATCAGGCCGATGACGGTCGTGTCGTCAGCAAACTTGATGATGGTGTTGGAGCTGTGTGTGGCCACGCAGTCGTGTATCTCAAGAGGACACTGAAAAACACCTGAAGATGTGTACTCCTCTCTAAACTCTGTAAACATCTACAAGCCCTTCGAGACATCCAATAACACGCCTACAAACACATATGATATTGTCTAGAAAGAACCCTTTGGTTCTCCTGAACCCTTAACCTCAAACAGTTCCTGAAACACACTGAAAAATATGGGATCTTTGGCATCTCCTCAACAACACATTTCTCTTGCAGCAGCCTATGAAATATGACACAAGTGAGCAGGTAAGTTACCTCCCATTGAGTCAAACACTTTCCTGCTCTTTCAGGCAAGGAATAACCCGGTCACTCCCCCAGTCACACCATTGGACAGAACAACAGTTATTATGGATAAAAAACAGATTAGATTGATCAAACTGTGTTCTAACTACAGCTGAATGCTTCTGTGCATCATATGGGAGGAAAGTCACGCAGCAGCGAGAACAAATCCATGAAGACACTCAACGAGACAAAAACATGTAATTTCATATGCGAAACCCGTAGAGACAAACACAGCCTGATTCGATAAGTGAACGAGTCTCACTCCCAGTGTTCGAGTTAATTGTGGCGTCTTTCAGGGGGGTAAACAGAAACAAGCGACTGTATTTGCTGTCATTACAACACAATGTTGGACGACAACAACACTTCCCGGAGCTGTTTTGTGTTTGCCAACAAAATAAAGAGAAAAGATAGCAAGAGAAAAAAAAAAAAAGGTGTTCCAGTAATTGTTTCCATGGTGATTATTTTTTTCTTATTTGGTGTGTGACAGCATGCAGGACGAGCGAGAGTCGGGGGGGTTGGAGTTGAATGAAACGCCCGCCAGCTACGTCGGCAGCCGAAAGCAATTTCCTCGTCTAAATTTAGTTATGCAAAGCCTATGGGCATCATCAGCATTTGGTAATTAGTTTTATAATTACTGCTGTTTCCCTCTCCCTCTGTCATTCCATTTTTCTTTACACTGCGACCGGGGAATCAAAACATCTCACACTTGCAGCTGGCCAAATTACTCTCCGTTTATTAAGCGCGAGCGTGCGCGGCAGGCAGTTTTTCAGCCGCCGGTCGAAAGCGGCGTCTTCGGCAGAGCCGGGCCGGGGCTTAGCCGGGGGCCGACAGCAGCGCCGCGGGTTTCTGCAGCGAGGAAGCGTTTGACAAGTCTATTCTCTGAAGGAGCAGCAGCTGCCCTGCTCGCCTCCTTCTTATGTTTAAGATAAGATCTGTGGGTAAAAGGCTAGAGTGATTACAACGGGATGGGGGGTCTTTACGAAGGAAATAACAATTATCTCCCATACGTGATGTAGTCTATATAATAGAGGCTGTGTTGTTCATATGCTTTCATTCGGTCCCACTGTGCTTTGATTCTGAGATAGGACTTGTGTTGTTGTTGTTGTTGTTGTTATCAGACATCAATGGGAGGACGGTCCTGCTGTTAAATGACGAATAACCTGCATTTAACAGCTGGAGGTAGAGCAGGGTGGTTAGCTTCAGACGGGAACATCAGGCTGTTAGCTGCAGAGCGCCTCATGATCTGTCAACGCAAATCTGGATCCAAACACAGCTTAAAATGCCCCGTACTGTTAGTGTGTGAGCTGAAGTCTATGTGTGTGGGTTAAAACTCACATACTGTATTTACTCTGACATAAACAATATGTGGAGGCATAGTACTAACAACATATAACACCTTCAAACCCAAAACCCCGGGGAGTGTATGGCTGCAACAGGCTATCAAATAACAAAAAATAGTCTTGACTTATTTCACAGCCTGTAGGTGAATGCTCGATTCTGATTGGCCAATTTTGACATTCCAGAGGTCAGTTAATTCTTGCTGACAGACCTTTACTAAAGAAGTTCAAGGGACTAACGTTTAGTCATATCAATACATAGAAAGAGGTCCAGTAAATGTTTACCTCAGCTGTGGACCACAAGTATTAGTAGTAAGTCTGCTCTGATTGGTTAGCTGCTTAGAGATGTCCCGCCCCTTCACATACAATGTGTTGGAGCGCGAGTGTTACGAAGTGACGACACCATGTTCCAGAAGTAAAGCAAGGAGTCCAATGGAGATGGCGTGAACTTAGGGATTTTAGCCTTTGCAGACCATTTACATACACTCAAACCTATAAAACACTGCAGGAAAGGGAAAACCTCAATAAGCATAATAGGGCCCCTTTAAGAGGTCCGTACGAAATGTATGTTCATGTTAAATATATATAAAGACATCTGTTCTATCTACAGTGAAACCTGCCTGGCAACAGGATTGTGTTTGATTCTGCACATTGAATCCTTGCAGAGCCCCTGACCCCTCGCTCCTCTCTCCACCTCCTCTCCATTTTAAAAAGGAGCCCCGTTCAGTTGGCAGCTCTGACTGGAGGCTGAGAGAGGCTGGGGGGGGGGGGAGGCGGGTGGAAGGGATTTGATGGGAGCGCAGTGTTTATCCGGGTGTCGGGGTCACTGTGTTCCCTCAGTATAATGGAGGAAGCCATTAGCCCAGCCAGCAGGCCGCATCATAAAAACGTCAGCTGGTACAAAGAGACGAGATGGATCATAACGAGACGAGACTCCCGCTGTTCGTCCTCTCTGTCTCTCGGCCTCTCTCTCTCCCAGCCTCACTGATAGCCTCTGTCTCTCTAATTGACTGTCTCGTTTATTTTTCTCTCTTTCTCCCCCCGTCTCGTCTTTATCCCTCTCATTTGTCTCTCTACTCTGATGCTCGCTTTCTCTCTCAGCGCTTACAGTCTCGCTAAGCAGGAGGTTGATTTTGTATAAAGCGGCAGTCTGGCTGTGTCTACTGCTAAGTGGATGGGAACACACTATACAAACACACTTTTTAGAACAAGAGGAGTCGGCTTACATCATGTAGACGATGATTCACGACAAGATTTCAGACATG
>NC_086367.1:22204077-22216577 GCF_036324505.1 Eleginops maclovinus | reverse complement strand
GAGCAGAGGAGAGGAGAGGAAATAAGAAGGGAGGAAAGGATACTAAAGGAGACAAGAGGAGAGGAAACAAGAGGAGAGGGAAGGATACTAAAGGAAAGGTGTTTTAAAGTTAAAGAACACATTTTTCTTTACTGTACTAAGTATTCTTTTTATGATTTGATTAACTCTACAGATCGGTCGCGTTGGTCCTACCTTTGACAGAGGTGTTGGGCGGCGGCCCCTCCATGCGCAGGTTCCACGGCGGGTCGCCCTGGTTGGCGAAGTCCCTCATCTTCAGGTAGCTGATGGTGAGCCGGATGATGGAGGCCTTGTCCAGCTGGCTGGTGATGGCGCCCGGCAGCGGCAGCATCTTGGCCAGCTCGTAAAACTCAAAGTTCTCCTTCCCCCGCCGCGACCGCGCCGCGTCCCGTGACTTCTCCTTCCTCAGAGCCTGCAGCCTAGACGGACGACAAAGAACAACAGGGTGTTAGATATCTGATTATGTAAGACAAGAAGTCCACTAGAATAAGTGTTGCACAAATTCTACAACTTATGTGTAGAAATGAAACACAGTTAAAGAGAAGCCAGTTTGCTTTCTGGGGTTTTCCCTTTCCTGTAGTGTATTATATAGGTTTCTGTGCATGTAAATGGTCTGCAAAGGAGGAAATCCCAGAGTTGCCTCCCACACACTCCCCCTTTGCCTGAAACCAAGCCCCCAGGAAGAGTGTAGGCTGTTGTAGCAAGTATTTGTAGTTGCTAAACCGTGGTACTACACTCCCATGCTAGTTCACACGCCATTTGGGCCCAATAACACTTTTTCCATTGACTTACATTGAGAAAGAGACATCTGTACGTCAGCGTACCCATTTCTTTGTTTTTTTTGCTAAATCAACTACCCAGTACGAACACTTGTATAGCCCTTATTTACATCATAAGGGTCTAAAGTGCACTAAAAGCTGAAATTACATAGGAGGCGGGGCTTAGGAGAAACTCAAGTGTGCATGCTGTGTGCGCTCTGAAACAGGTACGTCTTGTTTTAGCAACTCTCATAGGAATGAACCGGGCTCCACCCCCGACGCTGTATCCGGTTCTCTTTACAGTACGCATTCATGCCTGAAACACCTCCATTGGATTTCTTTGAAACATAGTGACATCACTATTTGAATGACTCATCACGAAAGAGCCAGCCAGCTAACCAATCGGAGCAAACTGGGCTCTGGTTTCAGACGGAGGGTGAAAGACTAAAGCATACAATAGTTTGATGACATCACTTAAAGACTTTGTAACTCAACAGAACTTCAGTGAATAAAGATGCACCGACAGACAGCTCCTTCTTCCCTCTATCACCTCCTATTGATACTACATTATCTATTATCTCCTCTCTCCTTTCCTTTCTCCCACCCCTTCCTCCCATCCTCCTTCCTCTCCATCACTTTCCACTCTATTACTTCATGTGGAGTAGCTGCTCTGTTTATTCTCCCCTTCTCTTTCACCCTTCAACAACAACAGTGACGACCATACTTTCCTGCGGCCTCTCATCATCATCGGACGCCGTTATGAATTAACTCTGCAATAAATCAGCTGCTTAAAACCTCTGTGGGCTTCCCGCCGGCCACACACACACACACACACACACACACACACACACACACACAGAGACACACACACACACACACACACACACACACACACACACACACACACACACAGACAGGTGATTAATTTTTGCCGGTGCAAAAAAAAAAATGCAAGAGAAAAAGTGTTGGAGGGATATGAGGAGAGGAGGGTGTAAAGAGAAGGAGAGGGATGAGATGGAGGGATAGCAGACACCCACTTTGGAGGAGGAGGAGGAGTTGTTTGGGGCTAGAAAATGAATAATGGCTGTCATCTGGCAAAGAATATCATTTTCATACTGTTTGTCATTTATTTATCAGGGAGAATAAACACTAAATGAGGAAAGGAGAGGCAACGTAAGAGCAGACAAAAGAGAGGAGAGGGAAGACAGGAGGGAAAGGAAACAAGGGGGTAGATAAGAAGAGGACTCGAGAGGAGAGGAGAGGAGTAGACGAAAGGAGACAAGAAGAGGAAAGTAAAGGATACTTAAAGAGAGGAGAGGAAAGGAAACAAGAGGAAAGGATACTAAAGGAGAGGAGAGGAAACAGGAGGAACGGAAAGGATACTTAAGGAGACAAGAGGAAAGGACAGGATAAAAGAGGAAAGGGGAGGAAAGGATACTAAAGGAGACAAGAGGAAAGGGCAGGATAAAAGAGGAGAGGGGACGAAAGGATACTAAAGGAGACAAGAGGAAAGGGCAGGATACAAGAGGAAAGGGCAGGAGACAAGACGGGGGGGAAGGAAAGGATACTGAAGGAGATGAGGGGAAACCAGAAGAAAGGGAAGGGCACAAAAGGAGAGGAAACAGGAGGAAAGGAAAGGTACCAAAGGAGACGAGAGGAGAGAAAACAAGAGAGGAAAGGGAACTAAAGGGGACATAAAAATATCTCACACTATAAAAAGGTTTTTCCACACACCTGTATGTTTGACCTTGGACACACAGGTTTCTATTTTCATAACAGAATAAAGAAGCAGAACATGTTTCATTCAAAATATGTTCTTTGTTTACTATATTTACTCACACAGATTGTGTGTGTGTGTGTGTGTGTGTGTGTGTGTGTGTGTGTGTGTGTGTGTGTGTGTGTGTGTGTGTGTGTGTGTGTGTGTGTGTGTGTGTGTGTGTGTGAGTATGTGTGTATGCGGACAAGGAGGTGTGTTTGACCTTGACTCAAACAGACATATTTATCATGTACTGGCTGAGTAGGTAAATGCAACACTTGTGATCTGTGTGTGTGTGTCGGTGCCGGTGTGTGTGTCGGTGTCAGTGTGTGTGTGTCGGTGTCAGTGTTTGGGTCTTATAAACATGAAATGAAACCGTGTCGTAAAGTTCAGCCAGGTGACTTGATGGTGTTTTAAAGAGCTTGTCACGGCAGGCGAGGTGTGTGTGTGTGTGTGTGTGTGTGTGTGTGTGTGTGTGTGTGTGTGTGTGTGTGTGTGTGTGTGTGTGTGTGTGTGTGATGTCGTAAAGTTCAGCGAGGTGGGTCGATGGCTTTTTAAAGAGCTTGTCAGCGTAAAGGAAGAGATATGTGTGTTTCTGAATGTATGTGACTATTTTAAGAGTGCATAGACATAGAGCATGCTGGGAAAATCAGTGGGGGGGTCAAGGATTAAATTCCAGGTCAATTGGAGGTCAAAGTGGGCATCAGTCATGATTGCACAACCAGCTGTCGTCGGGCAGATTTAGTGACATGTAAAGATTCATACAAGAAATAGATTTTAAAGTCCACAGCTTCTCTCCATCATTTAGTTTCCAGAAGCATGCTTTTAGTTTTAGTTTTCACTGAGGATGCTTGTCGTAATTACTCCTTAAATACAATTATCACAACTGTCATATCGTTCTTGTCTCCACTGAGTACCAGTTCAGTCCAAAGCACATGGAGAGACATTTTTACCTTTGTATTTCAGTGCATTTGCTAGAAAACAAAGGCCTAAAATCAGATAATTATCCAGGAAAAGAAAGTAAAGTCAGCTAGTTATAGTTTTTTTACCAGATGGAAATAGATGAAGTGATACTGGAGTAAAAACAAAGCGCTACTACCTGCTCCAAAAACGATTAATGGTTATTCTAAACAGATGAAGTTTCAATCAGCTCATGACTAATGATTCAAATCACTGACTGAGTTGGATTGTTGGATTAAATCAAAATTCCTCTGATCTTCATCAAAACGACTCAACATTTTTAACTGTGGTTACATTTTGTGTAAATTAGTTCCAGGGTTTTGTCTAAACCTGCTCCCTAAACCAAAATGCTGATTTTCCCCATAAAATGTCCAAGTGATGCCAGAAAACAATATCTCCGTTGGCCAGAAAGGGTTTAATGAGTCCAGAAATATGGAGACGGGGTCAGATGTCTGGTCAAACGGCAGAGACAGCTTACGGAGAATAAATAGGGGATGGATGTCCGGTGGGTCTGCCGGGGGACGAGTGGCAGGCAGCAGGCTGACACTGAGACTGAGATTTCTGATCCTTTCTTTTACTCTCCTTTTTTCTGGAGAGGAAGTAAAGAAACCTCTGGATTTATTTGTGGTTTGAGGTGCAATATATGACTCAGCAGCTTTAAGACATGAAGACACTATTATTTTCTGCTTCGCTCTAATGCATGTTCAACAGAGAGTGGGCGGGGCTTACTTTTGACAGGAAGTGACGTCAGCGACTCATACAACATTTTTCTAAAAAAGCTCCTGAGGACTATTGGTCTTAAATGTTGAACATAGAATACAACTCGGTGGTAATGAGTTGGAATTAGGTAGGCGTAAGAGGTGTCATAAAGATTGGGGTGATACCAAAAGTCACACAGTCGAGGGAAAGGCAACACAAAGACGAAACCCCACTTATTATTCCTGAGCAGCATTGTCTGAAACAATTCATTTCAGATTGCGTTGTGTAGTTGCATCCTTCAGAGACTGGATTTATATTCAGCTCCCTTCTCATTTAGTTGGAACAGAAGTCAATTTTTGTCCAATTCATATTTCGGAGTAAACTCCCCGCTTAATTTGTTCTGTTGCGTTCGGATATCAGAGTATCTGTTTACGGGATCATCTCCTCCATCCGCAGAGGCCAAACTGGGGGGAAGAATAATTCAGAGTGTATTTAAAAAAAATAATAAAGGAAATAAAATCCATGCAGGAACGTCTGCAGCGAGATAAAGAGAAACACGGCGAGCAATATGAGGAGAGAGATGAAGGCGGGAGATAAAACTCAGGAGCGCTGCACGGTGGTCGACAGGGAAATCTAGGGGGGGTTGAGGTCCTGACCGCTGATAGCCATCACACACACACACAAACACACACACACAGACTTCAATTGGTGGAGTTTGAAGCCTTAACAACTGATAGTAATCTCTTTCTTTGTTCACACAAACACAGTTAAACAAATCCCGTACAGATCTGAATCTGTTAAAGATGGACGTGCAGATACTAAGTGTGTGTAACGAGCGAGAGTGAGCGAGAGAGAGAGCGTACGCAGAGAGAGGAGGGGGGAGAAATTTAATGAAGTGAACAGAGACATTTTCACGAAGCAAAAGTAGAAGAAAAGAGGCAGAAGAAGTATCAGGATTTTGAAGGATCGAAATTAAGACTTCACTTTTCAGCCAAACAGTACAATTTGGAAACTGCCTCTGGTTTAAAATAAAAAATGGTCTTCATCAAGAGCCTCGAAAGTTGTCATGGAAGTGTGAGAGCATGATTTGTTTTTAGATATAGGGATAAAGGAGCTAATAACATTAGATTGGATATACTTTATTGATCCCAGATTGGCAAATGTAGTATTATAAATAGAATACACAATTTGAAATACACTTTATAAGATATAATAAACTGTAGAGGTCCAAACTATTACTAAAAAAGAAAGGAACATATCTATTGTTTAGGTTCGCATCATTGTGACATCACTATGTAACACTTGCACTTCTATTAGCTAGAGCTCCAACACATTGAAAGTGATAGGATAAGGGGCGGGACATCTCTAAGTGGTTGACCAATCACAACAGAGCCGACCAGCTAACCAATCAGAGCTTAAAGAAGTGCTCGATTAAACTTTTAAAAACAGGCGTCTAGCAAAAGTGTAAGAGTTGTTTTTGTTATTCAAATGTATTCTTGATAAGAAGCAGCGATAACAACTCTCTCTCCCCCTCTTTTAAATCTCTCCCTCCATCCTCCTCTGATGCTCTCCCTCTCTCTCTCCCCTCTGTCTTTCAATTCAGCCAATCAGGTGACCCGCAGCCGAGGTTCTACCCCGTCAACTCCGGGGAGGACGAGGACACACATACATACACACTCTGATACACACACATACACAGATACTCTCTGATCCATACACACACACACACACACTCAGACAAAAGGCCCTTCAGGAGGAGGGTAATTGCTTCCATGGCGATGGGAAAGGAAGGCAGAGAACAAGTGTCACTTTGGATTAAGCCCCGCCTGCTGACATTGCCATGGCGATGACACCGCCGCGCACTACGTGTTGTGTGTGTGTGCGTGTGTGTGTGTGTGTGTTCACTGATCAGGGGAGTGAGTGCCAAAACCAATCTGCCTACTGAGAGAAAGAGGAGAGGAAGATGAGCGAGTAAAGAGGGAAAGAGAGAAGGAAAGGAGATCACATGGAGATGAATGAACGGGAATAAACTGAACAGTTAAAAGAAGAAAGTGTTTAAAAGTAATGGAGAAAGTGTAGGAGGAGTTAACTGGATAAAGAGACATAAATAAAGAGAAACGAGGGAAGAAAGGAGGTTGAGTGAGGTCATAAGAGAAAAGGGAGAGGTATGGAGAAAGTGTAAAGATGAGACACATTAATGATCATCTGGTGAAACAAAACAACAAATGATCGGATTCAGAAACCTGTCTGTGAGAGAAAGAAAGAGAGAGACTGAGCAGAAGATGCTGTTGAGTGTTTGTTCGTATGAGGAGGAATAAGAGAAGCTGCACATCAGGTAGTAATAAGTGTTTATAGATCCTGTACTGTTTGATTTTAACAGTAACGAACGAAAACATCAGAAACCTCGATTTTCTTTCAAGTAATTTGACAACACGTGCATGCGACATTACAGAAGTACTGTCCCATAAAGGCAACGCCCTAATATTATTTTATAAAAGCTGCAGACAGATGATCTAACAGTGGTTCAATGAATACCAGCTATCCAATCAAACAGCCCCATCATTAATGTTTCAGAAGCTTTGTGCGCTTCAGCAAAACTTCAGGTTACCTGCGTAACCCCGGTTCTCAGGGGAGGGGATGAGTGAGATGGAAATTCTTACCAATTGTTAGTTAAATAGTGAGAACCAATTCATTAAAAATATGGATAAAGCAGATGAAATAGAAAACCTGTGAGGATCTGAATGAGGTAGCAGTGTGTGTGTGTGTGTGTGTGTGTGTGTGTGTGTGTGTGTGTGTGTGTGTGTGTGTGTGTGTGTGTGTGTGTGTGTGTGTGTGTGTGTGTGTAATCCCTATCCTCATATCCGACTGCACCTCCCGCTGCTAAACACACTCACATGCAGACACGCAGCATCATTACAATGCTAATCATCCTCCAATAGGATTGTAGAGATGGAGGGATCCGTGTGAACCCCGACTGAGAAATACTCTGAGTCCCTCCATCGCACACTGAGAGGGAGAAAGAGAGGAAGAGGAAAGAAAAATGGAGAAAATATGAAAATAATTTTAAAATGTTTGATGTTTTTCTCAATATTTTTGACCATGTTTAAAAAAGTACGTATTTTCTTGTAAACGAGACCAAGTATTTCTGCGTTTGTTTCATATATGAGGTCAACAGGGTAGAGATAGAAGTTTGTTATGATTGCATAATGAACATGTTCATGCCCATAAAGCTTTTTGAATTGATTTGAAAGAGATGGAAGAGGAAAATATAAAAGAACGTAAAATATAAGTACACATCGCTTTGTATAAAAGTACAAAAGACACCACCTCCATTAGAAAATACTTGACTCGTGAAAATGGGTTAATTGTGTGTGTGTGTGTGTGTGTGTGTGTGTGTGTGTGTGTGTGTGTGTGTGTGTGTGTGTGTGTGTGTGTGTGTGTGTGTGTGTGCTCGCTAACAGGATTGTAGCTAACAGGATGGAGGAAGCTGTAATACTGCTGAGGCTGTCAACACGAGCTTCCACTCTGTGAATGATGTGTGTGTTCACTGTAGCTCCGACTCAATAGAGAGAAGGAGGAATGAGTAGGAGAGGAGTTAGCCTTACCCTCGTCTCTGCGTTTTTTTAACGTGTTTTTGGTTAGAGGAAAAGCTTTTCTCAGTAATTGCCCCACTGGTGAATGTCTGTAGCTTCTACGTGTCTTTAAAACTCCAGTTGGAGATTAAGCAGAATACTGAACGTCAATGCTCCAAACGTTAGCCACCTTTAGCTTAGCAGTGGTGACGTAAACTCATGTGACCATGTCGTAGCTTCTTTATAGCTTTAACATTAACGGTTGCATGGCTGTGCACCACCGCCGCTAAGCTAACGGCAGACTCCACGTTATTTAGTCGCTTGTTGGCAAATGTTTATGCTATAAAAGCTTCAGATATTCACAAGGGAGTATTTTATATCGTCAAACTAAACCACTGACTTCCAGAAGAGGGAACAGGAAGTGGTGAAATGCTAAGTCTTTTTAGGGTTAGGTTTTAGGACTCATTCCTGTACCATTGTTTGGACGGAGTTACAAAAGAAAGCCTCATAAAGGTGTGTCAGTACTTTTGAATTCAAGTTAAGAGTTGCTTTTGCTTGGAATGAGCATTATAGCATAGTATTTGCAGTGTAGTGTAATAAATACACATACAATAACAGCTGTTGCTCCACACAGTGAATGACAGCTGGAAGGAAACTGCTTCCGCGCTCCATTAAAACACCACATTTGACTTGATGACTTTAAAAAGACCCTAAGAAAGGTTTTTGTGAACTGTTTAGATATGAAATTGAGTGTTAAATCAAATATCAAATATTTATTCCCCCAAAACCTTGTGTTATTACCTGCAGCAGAGTGTGTTTGTGTGTGTACTCTGCAGCGGGATCTGCTTGCTGTCATGCTCGGGTTGATGCTAAAGCAGCGTGGCAGGCAGAGATTGGTAAAACAGATAGAGGGTGAGAACGCATCCAAACACCACGGGACAATTTCCAAAATGTCTCAATGAGAGGGATGGAGACATCTGTGCCGTAGAGCACCAACAACTATTAAAAATACACCAAATAGCCAAAACTGCAGCCCTGTGTAATACCCTTTAATCTGTTTTTGCACTTTATTCTGACCTTATCCTACACACACCATCCTGACCCACTTTTGGAGCCTTAAACATCCGTACATTTGGTAGGTAGATTACTTTTTGTCCTGGATTGGTCACTTCTAATTTATTTTGTTTATGATATAGTGTGTTCTTCAGAAAAGCTATGGGGATGGCTAGTCGCTACGTCGTCATATAAAAAAGTCACTTCCGTTTCCACTCGCTAACATGCTAATGGTTTCTACCACTGTCAGCGGCAGCAAAATGGTTCAGTGCTGTGTCCCGTGTTGTAGTAACAGAAATGATGTCGACAAAACCGACAAAAGCTGAAGTTGATATGCTAAGTTGGATCTCAAAGGATGAACAATAATAACAGGCTAGCGGTTACTAGCTAGCCAAACTGCAGATGTTAACAGTGTTGTGCATGAACTAGTTCGAAAGAAGTCAACAAGTTCATTTGTCTATGAACTTTGAACTGAACTTAACATCATTTTAACTAAAGAACTTGAACTACCGGTAGTTCAGATTTTGTGACATTCTGAATAGATGCTTAGGTCGTGATGACACGTTTACAAAATAGGGTTAGCTGGGTAGTGGATCAGAGGACTAGATAGCTAGCGCTAGCTTCCAACCCTAAATTCACTAACCTATGTTTCTAAGACATTCCCGGTGTGTTGTAATGTTATTTACATGAGCAAAACGTGTAAAGTTGTATGTTACGCTGAAAACAACTAAGCTAGCTAACCCTTACCATACCGCAACACGGCTAAAAGACAGTCAGCATCGCCCCGTGTTTACATTAGCTAGCACTCCCAACACCCTTACTTCCTCACCTCAACATCGCAGCTTTTTTTCTTCATTGAGGCCTGGACTTTCCGTGTTGGACTACCACCTGACAGTGTGCTCACTTATATCACCCTATTTGAAGATCTGAGTTGAAACCCTTCTGAACAGACTTTGGGATGTCAGCGAAGTAGGCTGTCACTATAAAAAGTGACCGGTTCCTGTGCTGTAGCCATGGTTGTTTACGTGACCTAAAAATGCTAATGGGCACGGAAGTGATTCCTAATGGTTCCATTGATATATCTCTTCGTTTACTCTGGATATGTTTTATGTTTGCTGTTTGTTGTACAGGATTTAGTGCATGTAAATGGTCTGTAAGGGCTCAAATCCCAGAGTTCCGGAACCTAGTGACATCACTGTGTAAAATGGACACTCCTATTTGCTAGCGCTTAGAGAGGGGCGGGACCTCTCTAAGCAGGTTGACCAATCACAACAGAGCCGGCCAGCTAACCAATCAGAGCAGACTGGACTCTGGTTTCAGACAGAGGGTGAAAAGAGTAAAATAAAGATCTTTTTGAACGTTAAAGCATGGAGACATGTCCCAGTAGAGACACTAAATAGACATATGAACCAGAACATATATTTTTAAATGCCCTTTCATTTATTCGGGGAACATCTACAATGTAATGTTTTGCTTCCAGAGCTTTTGTCATTTAATTTGATCTGTTTTCTAAGGAAACATTAATGGGCAAATGTCTTAATGCACAATTAAGAAAACCTCACATGACTAATATGATAATAAACATTATGGGGTGATAATGTTAATTTTATGGATATGAGTTTAGGGGTATTAATTACTGAAGATAAATAGTAACGTGAATTAATACCAAAAAACAACAGGAATAAATTACAGGAAGTCGTCTTATAATTAACAGACTTTTTTTATGTTAAACATTAATAAAAATACACAAAACTGAACACACTAATGGAGGAAATATGCATAACCAGTGGTGTAAAATCAATCTGGTGCTGCTCAGGTTTATAAATGAGACATGTTTGCAAAAATACATGTAAATTAATGCCAAAAAAGGTTAATTTACCAATGTTTTCTCCAAAGTTTTCAGACAAAGGAACTTCTTTTTACACAACCATAATACTAATTTCAGGTGAACTATTTTCCACATGTTACCGTAACTGCATTTGTATTTAATCAGAGGAATGATAGCTAAAGATACAGACTTTATTCTAAAGTAAAGTTACTTATTTTAACTCATGTGAGCTTTCTAATCTTGGTAATAACCAGTAAAAAGAGGTGATGCATCGTCCTGGATATTGAAGCTGCCATGCATATAATTCTGAGTTCTATTTTAAAACTTTGGCAAAGAAAAATGCACATATATACTTTGCACAATTGTCCAATATTTACATTGTTGTCTGTCAGTAAAGCCAGCTTATAAATACCTTAAATAATAAAGCCAATAAAAAAAAAACACAAGAAAATAGATGATCCATTTGTGTAAATACCTCCCATTGACTTGCACTGAAGCCCTGATAGATTCAGGGAAACATTGTCAATAAAGGAAACAAAGAAATGAAAATAAACAATGCTGACGGACGGATGGAGAAAGGCAGATCCCACATGCTGCAGGGCAGAGCAAGGGATGATGAAAGAGGAGGCAAGAGGAGGACGAGGAGGAGACAGCTGCACGGGAAAGTTTAATAATCTTCACCTTCACCTCCTCTGAACTCACTCCCTTTCTCCTGACACTCCTTTATTGTTCCTTCTCTTCCTCTTCTCCCTAATACTCCTCTTCACGTCACGTGCATAACTTTCCTTGCTGTCCTTTCCTACTTCCTCCTCCTCTCTCCTAAGGCTCCTCCAGTCTGTCTCGCTCTTCTTCCTTCATGTGTCCTTCGCTTATCATCCCTCCTTTCTCCCAGGTCTCATCTTCAGTTACATTTCCCTTCCTGTCCCCTCCTCTTTTCCTTCCCCCTATTGTCCCGTGTCCTTACTTCATCTCCTACCCCCTATTTTGTTTCCCCCTACTCTTCACTAGTTCACTCTCCTATCCTCTCTGTCCTTACTCGCTTTAATCTCCTCCGTCCTGTCTTCATTCCATCCTTTGACCCCAATGTTCCTCATGTCTTTTCACTTCCTTCCCTCCTTTCTTCCTTTTTATTCCCTCCTAAGCCCTTGTCTTCTCTTCTTTCCTACTTTCGACCTCCCTTCCGTCATTCCTTTCTTCCTCATTCTTCTCTCCTATCCACTTCCCATCATTGCTTCTCGTTCCTTCCTTTTCTCTTTCCTTCTCTTCCACCCTTTCCCTGTTTGCTTTCCCTTTCTTCCTCAACTCCTTTTCCCATATCCTTACTTGTTTCCTCTCCTCCCCTTTTTCTTTTCACCTTCTGCTGTCCTCTTCTCCCCTCCTCTATCCTCACTTCCTCACTTGGTTCCTCTCTTTCCTATTTCCCTGTCTCGCTCCCCTCTCCTATATACCCTACCTTACTCTCCTCCTCCCTGGGTTCAGTGGAGTGGAACAGTTCAGTATTAGCTCTGAAATTAGTAGCAGCCCCTCGTTAAAGAGTTGGCAGGAGCACACACACACACACACACACACACACACACACACACACACACACTGTTAACGGTATCAAAGCTGCCACCTCCTTAGAGACACACAATTACTCTAGCCTCTCTCTCTCTCTCTCTCTTCATGCCTTTATCCTTTCATTCTCCGCAGTCCTTTCTCTCCATCTCTCCCTTCTTCTTTTTCCTCCCCATCTCCTCCTTCCTAACTCCTTTCCTCTCCTCCTTCTCCTCCTTTAACCTTCAAACAAAGACACAACTCTCTCCTCCTCTCTGGATGTCAGCCAACAGACGGTGAATGAGTCTTCCTCAACTGAC
>NC_086367.1:22136577-22199077 GCF_036324505.1 Eleginops maclovinus | reverse complement strand
GTGTGTGTGTGTGTGTGTGTGTGTGTGTGTGGGTGTGTGTAAGTGTGTGTGTGTAAGTGTGTGTACAGTACATGTGTGTGTTGGCGCCTGACACTCGTCCTTGAATGAAGACGTGATGGTCATAGTGTGTGTGTCCACGTGTAATTCGTAGAATGAAGATAAATCTGTGTGTGTGTGTGTGTGTTAACTAACTGGACATCCCATCAGCAGAGCATCTGTGATCTCGGTCCGGAGGGAGTTCCCTGTCAGCCGGACAGGTTCATACACCCACAGGCAGAACAATGGAAAAAGGGAGGAAGTGTCTTTTGTCCAGGCAATGATTAAGAATTTACACCAGACGGTCGGTGTGTAGTGTGTGTGTGTGTGTGTGTGTGTGTGTGTGTGTGTGTGTGTGTGTGTGTGTGTGTGTGTGTGTGTGTGTGTGTGTGTGTGTGTGTGTGTGTGTGTGTGTGTGTGTGTGTGTGTGTGCTACAGGTAGCTTTACTGAACAGGTGCTACAGTGTGTGGTTGTTACAGTATGTGTGTGTATGAAGACAAAGAGAGTCAGAAGCAGTTGTTTGTGTGTGATTCGTCCTCAAACTATAATACAAACTTTAAATAATTAATCCCAGACGAGATAAGAACCTCTTTTTCTTCCTAAAATATGAAACGAACGGATAATTTAGAAAATCATATTTAATCCGGAGACATATACGAGGTGAGGAGTGTTTAAAAGTGTGTGTTTGAGTCAAATATGTTGTGTTGTTTTGTATATTTTAAATATGATGAAGTTGTTTCATTACCCTACTTTTACCTTAACGAGCTAGTGATGTGATTGGTTGTTCAAGATAATTAAAAGCAAATACAATTGCTTGTTTTTCAGATTAAAATGTTTAGATTAAAATGGTCACATACAGTAAGAGCCCAAATACAGACTATAAGAACAGACCTGCAGATCCTATATTGCGACAGAAAGATGGGTACATTTAAAAAAAATCAAGAGAAACAAGCGATTCTGTTTGCTTTTAATGATCTTGAACAACCAATCACATCATTAGCTCGTTAAAGTAGGTGAATTAAACAACATATTATATTTAAAATATATAAAACAAGACAATAAGATTCAAGGGAAGAGCTGATGATCATTATATGACATCTTGTCTGTGTTTAATCCTGTATGTATTCTTTCAATTTCAAATGTGTGTATTTAATACTATATAGTCTGGTTATCCTTAGAAATGGGATAAGAAGCTTATGTGTGTGAAATGAATCCTAACTCAAGGTCCATTTAGAGGCTTTTTAGATCAATATCTCCCACACTCATGCACCGTAACTTAATAAGTGTTGAGTTATTCATCACCCGGACGCCTCCTGTTTTACCGCTGCTGTTGTAATACAGTCATAAACATCACATCTCCGTTATCAGAAGTGTTGCACTCAAGTTAAATGTCAAGGAATTAAGTAATTGTCCTAATAAACCAACGACAGAAGACAATTAAACAAACCAAAAAGGTGGATAATCATCGTCTCCATTCCATTATGCTCTATGCAGGGCACTTAAGCAGCCGCAAACAAATTATTCTCCATTCCAGTTTATACACTAAGCCAATTAGTAAATTACCAACAACGAGAACAACGCATTGTAAATCATTAGCACACCAACGAGCCTGTGTTTTTATCCACACAGCGGTTTAACTGGGCAGTAAAACGCCTCTTTATGCATTTCACCCCGTTTGGTTTTTCAATCCCAGCTAATGCAGTCACGCCGCCTCTGTGAGAAACTGAGCCGCTGATAATTAAAGGACTCTATAAAAACAGTCGGCCAAACTGCGGAGACAAACAGAGACCGATCCACCTTTAAAGAACTCTGCTTTCATTTGGATAAACAATAAACAAAACAACAGAAAACACACACTGATGGTTCATATGATACTTTAAAGAGGCCTTATTATGCTTTTTGGAGTTCCCCTAAGTTTGACTGCATGTAAATGGTCTCCAAACACTAAAATCCCCGTCATAGAATTTGAGGATTTTGCCTGAAACGCCTCCATTGAAAATCCTTTCTTACATCTGGAAAAGAAGCACTCCAACACATTGTACGTGAAAGGCTAAAGGGGCGGGACATCTCTAAGCAGGTTGACCAATCAAAACAGAGTCAGCCCAGCTAACCAATCAGAGCAGACTGGGCTCTGGTTTCAGACAGAGGGTGAAAAGAGGAGCTGTAGCACAGGCAGTATGAGAAACATAAAGAGCTTTCTGAACATTAAAGCATGGAGACATGTCACTGAAGATGAACATAGGGCCCAAACCGTCTAGAAGACACCGTGTGTAATAACTGATGACTTTAACCTGTCATTTGATTCGTCCTCAAACTATAAATACAAACTTTAAATAACGAATCCCAGAGGAGATAAGAACATCTTTTTCTTCCTAAAATATGGAACTGGCAGATGATCAAGGAAATCCTATTTAATCCGGAGACATATAAGAGGTGAGGAGTGTTTAAAAGTGTGTGTTTTAGTCGAATATATTGTCTTGATTTGTGCATTTTAAATATAATTATGCCGTTTCATTCCCGTACTTTTACCTTAATGAGTTAGTGATGTGATTGGTTGTTCAAGATAATTAAAAGCAAATACAATTACTTGTTTTTCTTGATTTTCAGATTAAAATGGTCACATAAGAGCTCAAATGTTCCCTGGAACACTGTGCCGTAAAGCCTATAAGATGTGATAACTGGACTACATGTACACTCTATATTTATTCTATTAATATTTCACACCTTTCACACAAATTGTACCTTTTGAAGAACCCTATAACATTCTTTTTTTATTCCTTTTGTCTGTACATGTGAATCTGCATGTGTGTCTTAACCTGTCCTGTAATCACTTAATCCTTCAATATAAAATAAATACTTTAAAAATGGAACCCATATTTTACAACACACATCTGAGGTACACACTCCCTCACACTGGTCTGCCTGCATGGAGCTTTTAACACCTACTTTTAAGGACATTAACACCGTCAGCCGGTGGAGCTCTTTAACTATTATCTCGGCTCAGCCCGGTCCCGCTGCCCTGCTCCGGATCATTCTCAGAGAGGGATTGCCGGCTAAATCTTTCCCATGCAGCAAGTGGACCATGACTGGGGAGAAATAGGCTGAGATCCTGTCGAGAAGGAGACGAGGGGGGAGGGAGGGAGGGAGGTAATCACAGGGGTGAGTGAGGGGGTGAGCAACAGGTATAGAGGAAGTGCAGAGGTTTCTAAATGCAGCGTGTCTATCCGACTATCCTCCAACAGATAGACTTCTGACGGCCGATGAGGAGCCAATCTGAGCAGAGTTTCACAGTTGAATCTCCACAAAGAGGAGCGACTGGGGGAGGATATTACAGAGTGGTGCAGGGACGACGTATTTTGTAGGCTGTTCCATAAGTTAGCATCGCAAAGGCTACCTCCACTAAAAATTAATGGGATTTTTCCATTGGATTTTGCAATTTTGCACAGGTTAAGATCTGCAGAAAACACACGTTTATAACACCTGGTTCTGCAGGGTAATGTCTTTGAAGCGTTAATGCAATCTGCAGAAGTAGAAAGCTAACGTAAGACTGTAAAAGAACTACAGCACGGTCACTTAGCTCCACCGCTACGCTGAAGGCGGCTGATGTTCGGTGGGATGTCGCTTGTTTCAGGCTTCGAAAAAAATCGAGTGAACGATAAGTCTTAAAAAATGTTCCTTTCTATTTTCTTTTCAAACTTCAGATATTTTTCTAAATGTCGACTTTTGAAAATGTCCCACTACTTTCTCATTATTCTAACTCCTTCTTCTTGTGACCCTGATCATCTTCTTTTAAAAACTCACACTTTTTGTCTCCCAATTCTTTTCCCTTTCTATTTTCTTTTCAAACTTCAGATTTTTTTAAACAAATTTAAACTTTTGGAATTTCTGACAATGTATTCAAAATGATTACTTTCTTTTCAAACTTCAGATTTCTTTCTAAATTTCGACTTTTAAAAAGGTTCTCATTACTCTAACTCTTTCTTTACGTGTTCCTAGTAAATCAAGTTTTCTACCTTTTCTTAAAGCCTGGGAAGACAAGGTCAAGTGGATTGTTTACAGTTTATTCTGATTCTAGCAGAAGTATATGTTTTTATCTTTGTATTTCTGGATATTTATTGTACCTTAACAATACAACTAATGCTATTAATACTGACTCAGCGGGGGTCATGCTAGCATCGGGAGGCGCACCCATGTTTTCAGTCACACAGTCAATGTCCTTTAGTCGTTATTTTAGATTTGCTTCATTCTTAATCGCTTCCTTGAAATATCCCAGTTCACTTTACACCACCTCAGATCAAGCTTTTGAGGATGATTAACAAAAAAAAAACACTTGACAGCTCCTCTATCATTTAAAGCAGAAGATCAAAAACTAGAACATGAAAATCATCCCCTAAAAAAATGTGTGTGTTCGCTTAATTAGAGCCCACTCCAGGCAGCTCCTCCTCCCAGAAGTGTTCGAAAGTCTGCCGCCGAAGGTCTACCGTGCTCAAAATCTGAATCCAATTAAAAGTTAGAGATCAACTTCAGCTTTAAATGATTTGCGAATCAAAAGGCGGCTGGAACAGAAATCAAAAGCAGAGGTGTGTGAAGTCCTCAGGTGAGCAGAGAACGTTAGGAGTGTCTGTGAACGATACACAAACAAACTCTGGTTCATGCAAACTCGTCTTCAAGCATCGGAGCAGACAAACAGGGGGAGGCGCTGGATTTAAGAATTCAAGAGGAAAACAAGAAGGAAAGATGGAGGAACAGACGGTTTGATAGATACCCTTCATTTACACACTTCTCTCTTTCCAACCATTAGCTGCATCTCTTTCAGAATCAGAATCAAGTCCTTCTCAAGTGGTTTTACTCGTACTTGCTTTTGGTGTACATGGTGCAGACATAAAGAGAATAAGAGGAATTAAGTTAAAAAAAATGAATTCCTTTGACTCTTTGTTTACTTCCGGCACATAATGACATCACTAAGGGGCGGGACATCTCTAAGCGGGTTGGCCAATCACAACAGAGTCAGCCAGCTAACCAATCAGAGCAGACTGGGCTCTGTTTTCAGACAGAGGGTGAAAAGAGGAGCTGCAGCACAGGCAGTATGAGAACAATAAAGAGCTTTCTGAACACTAAAGCATGGAGACATGTCCCGGTATATTCTGTTAGTGTGGATGAAAGAGATGCATAGTGGATGGACTGATATAGTTCTACTACCGTCTACTTTTTCTATCCTACCTATACATGATGGAACCTCTCCTAAATCCTGACATAAGGACAAATAAAAGCATAGCTGCAGAAATGTATAATTGTGAAGTTACAATGGGCTTGAGCAGAACGGAACAGAGCGAAGCAGAGTGCAGTGGAGCTGGAGAGGATGTGGACAGGCAGTCATGTTTATTCATGCAGCCGTGAGCCGCAGACCTGCAAGGTGACTGGCTGTCACACACACACTCTCTCACACACACATATACACACACACACACACACACACACGAGAGAGACACGCACAAATGTATGCAGGTGCAGGAAAAGACAAACACTCACACATCTGGCCTGTCTATCACCTTGGATCAGGGAGATAGAAAGGAGTGTGTGTGTGTGTGTGTGTGTGTGTGTGTGTGTGTGTGTGTGTGTGTGTGTGTGTGTGTGTGTGTGTGTGTGTGTGTGTGTGTGTGTGTGTGTGTGCGTGTGTGTGTGTGTGTGTGTGTGTGTGTGTGTGTGTGTGTTTGTGTGTGTGTGTTGTGACAGAAAGTAAACAACAAAAGCCACCTATTCAGTCCGACTATTCTGCTGCTAGATGTACTACTGCTTTTACTCTAAATACTACTGCTCTCTTTCTCTCACTCTCACACACACTCCCACACACACACACACACACACAATGATCTTTAAACATCTCTAAATCTAATTTAATTAGTATATTTATTGACGTTTTGGTTTCAGTTTCCCCAATGTGAAGACTTTCTTGTTTTTATGAAGTAAGAATTATTTCCGAAAATATTTGTAAGTCGAGCCCTTTAACTTTACCTCTCTTTCTCCGTCCTCCCTTACCTGTGACTCTCCCTTTTGTATGTGTAGTTGGCTTTACAACCACTCTAAATAACGTGTCGGGGTTTGTGTGTGTGTGCGTGTGTGTGTGTGTGTGTGTGTGTGTGGGAGAGATCTTCTTAATATTTCACACTAACCTTACAGGCATGTGTGAGTTTATTAATTATGGCTGCAATGTGAAGCAAAGACGCTCATGAATTACAGCAGCAGCTACTGCCTGTCAATCAAACTGCTGCAGTGGCAAACAGCTGGATCACACATGCACGCACACACACACACACACACACACACACACACGCACTGAATGCAGGGCGACAAAAACAAACAACTGCAAATACTCCTGCTTTGAACTTTTAGCAGCATTTCTTAGATTGTTAATCCATTTCTGCAAAAGAATATTCCTAATAATAAATATATATATCATTTTATTGAACAGATAAATAATACAATTCATAAATAAATTAGATATATAAAACAACACACCTACATTTTAAAATACTCTAAATTAATTACACATTTAAAGCATAAAACAGTAGGAGCTTTCATTACTACTGTCACACACACACACTCACACACACACACACACACACACACACACACACACACACACACACACACACACACACACAGAGTTAAAAAGCTTCATTGCTGTACTCACAGAGCAGTGAATGCTCCGGGCCTCTAAATCACACATTACACGGACCTGCTCGACTTAATTTCCCTTTGATCTTTCCTTTTTTTGCTTCAAAAACACCGAATTACAAATTCTCTCTCCCCCCCTATCCCCGGTCTCCCCTCTCTCCCCCACTCTGGACGGAGTAAATGAAATTAATAAGGCGTAGATCAGAGGCGGTGGCTGTGGGCTGTCTCTCTATAGCCGCCTCAACACGAACGCCACATTCTCCACGTTCCTTCAGCCATGTTTTTATAATATATTTACACTAATTGAAAATCTACCTCATTCCTCGACACACACACTGAGTAGTTGGAAAGATTTCCATCCACCCGCACACAGACCTTTAATGAATTAATAGTTTTCATGTGTTTAAAACAGCCAGGTGGAGCGAGGAGGGGGCTTCTGGAGATACAGGGAGTTTTATCACAGGAAGTCTGGAAGAAATGTATAATCAAATAAGAATTTCACACCAAGAGAAACTTTAAAACCTGCCTAACTGCTTTAGGCAATTGTTAATGTGCGATAATATTTTACTGAGGATTAAAAACGTGTTCAAAACCTCACCATTTTTATATATTCAGTAGCAAGTCGTCCTTAGAGGCTAAAAACAACCCTTTTAAAAGTGAAATTCAGTTGTTAACATTTAAAGAGTAGTCTTAAAGTTGAGTTTTAAATTGGTTTCAAGGAAGAAAATGTTAAAGGGGCTCTTTACTCCGCTCATTTTCAGGTTCATGTTGGCATTTTCTCCTTCTAATAGAAGCACAAGTGTTACATAGTGATGTCACGATGTACACAATTGACACATTTAAGGCAGGGAGGGGAGGGGAGAGTGTGTGGGAGAGAAACACAGGGATTTTAGACTTTGTAGACCATTTACATGCACTAAAACCTATATAACACACTACAGGAAAGCAATAATAATAGGGCCTCTAAGATATTACTGGTCTTCTCTGTAATTAATGGAGAGAGACTTAAAAAGACAAATATTTTATAAGGATTTAGGTGGAAACTGCTTTCAAATTGCATAGCAGTAGGTAAAGCTGATTCTAAGGGAGGTACATGTATAAAAGTGAAGGAGCTTAACGTCCTGTGAGGCTTCGTCCCATTCCCTCTCACTTGGAATAGCACTAAATCAATATACAGTATGACAGAAAGCAGGAAGCTCCCTCCACTCCTGTTCAAACCGTCTGAAACACACCTATAGGCCCCATAACGGAGCCAAGCGGCGGCTTTATCTCATGTGCATGGCGTCTCTCCTGCACTCCTCGGGGGGAGGGGGGAAACTCGCTGCAGTAACAAGCTGAGGCGATGCTGAAAAAAAAGAAAGTGCCGCGGGCTACAGCCAAGCGAGCAGGTGAAGGGAGGGTGAAAGTCATATCTGCACACTGTAAACAAAACCCCAGGAATAAGGCAAAAATAAATACATGTTGTGGGGATAAAAACGTGTGTGTGTTTGCTCGGGATTTGAGTGATTCTTCACGGGCGCCACAGGTGGGTAGCCTTCCAACGAGGCGAGGGATTTGCAGTTATGAGGACAGATAGACGAGGAGAGGAGGGAGTTGTTATCAGAGAGGGAGAGACGGGGGAGAAAGCTGCTCTTGAACTCTCGTCAAACATTTAAAAAAAGCTTTTCTGAGAGCCGTCTGGGAGCTCGCCACGTCACACGGTGCGTCACGTGTCAGACATGAGTTACTGCTGAGATGACGGGAGGAGAGGGATTTGCAGGCGTGGCGTTCACTGACATGCCTCCCGTGTGAATCGGAAGAGAAGGCCAAATCAAGAGTTCAAACGCTTATCTGAGTGACGTCTTGTGGTGGTATTCTCCCGGAGCAGGAGAGGAGGCCCAGTGCTGACAAAATCTGATTTGAGTGGCTGGTAGTAAAAACTACACATGTGAACGTTCGGCTTCTGAGTTGTAAAATCTGCCCCTGAACTTTGTTATTTTGCTAAAGACCAAGTAGTGGAAGTAACAACATTTGTTTACACAAGTACCGTACTTATTTGACATGTTTGTTCTTAAGTATTTCTATTGAATGCTACCTTTCTGATGCAAGTAGTGTACTTTTTACTCCTCAACATTTATTTCAAAGTGGCCTTATCTCGCATTGTGGGCGTTTTCCATTTCCTGTAGTGTGCTTTATAGATTTGTGTGCATGTAAATGGTTTGTCAAGGCTAAAATCCTACATTTCGGAACACAACGACATCACAATGGAACACTCACGCTTCTATTGGCTAGCGCTCCAACACATTGTACGTGATAGTCTACGGGACATCTCCAAGTTGGTTGAACCAATCACAAATACATTCTTAGAAAAAAAGACTAATTTCATTATTTTTTTTTATGTTCTGAATAAAAAAGTCTGAATTCTTATTTCAAAAAATCTGGTGAAAAAAAAAGCCCAACATATTATTTTTTTAAATGACCTTTCCTTTTTTTTTTTTTTTTACAAGATTTCAGGGAAAAAAAGAAAATATTTTAGAAACAAAAATAATTTAATATTTTTTTTCGAATCAGAATTCTTGTTTCTTGGAATTCTGAGAAAAAAAGGCTGAATCAATTTTTCTCAAAAAATTCCGCATCAGTAAATTCCTACACCTGCAGGTTCGCTCCAACACATTGTACGTGATAGGCTAAAGGGGCGGGACATCTCTAAGTTGGCTGACCAATCACAACAGAGCTGGCCAGCTAACCAATCAGAACAGACTGGGCTCTGGTTTCAGACAGAGGGTGAAAGGTGCTGCAGCACAGGCAGTATGAGAGACATAAAGAGCTTTCTGAAAATTAAAGCATGGAGACATATCAGGTACTTGTAGTTTTTATAAGTTTTGATTGTATTGATTTTGATTTAAGTATTCTTCCAACACTGAACAGATCCACTGCGACTCTGCTCTGCAATAATAACACAGGCTAGACTTTATAACATCTTTTATAGGAAACCATAAAACACACATATAACGTGCTTTACTGAATTTGATGTAGCATGCTGTGTGCAGACGCATCGTGCTGTAAGGGAAGGGAACCAGAAGTACAAGCAGTAATGAGGAAATGTATCAATGAACATGCTTGCAAGGTCAAACCATGAATGCTCTTAATGTATCTGCAAAACATTCACTGTCAAGGTTTTTAACTTTAATTACATTTTACTACGATATCTGATTGCGGCAACAAGAGCGCGATAAATTGTGTTTAAGCGACTCAAAACACTTGGTTGAAGGACACAATTAGGAGGATTTCCTGACAAAACAATGTATAAACTGTAATTTTACTGATCATTATGACACACCATGACTGTGTGGTGATGTTTGTATAGCAGAGACCCTGCCCTCTGCTTTGATTTGTATCATTTGGCTGCGTTTGGGAGGTTTCTTATGGTCAACCTCTATGAAGTTTGCACGTTTGCAAGCACTTAAAATCACCAATTTTCCAATGATTGGTCAACCGCCCCTTAGCCTATCAATGTGTTGGAGTGCTAGCCGAGCGAAGTGCCTGCGTTATATAGTGATGTCACTTTGTTCTGGAAGTAAACAAAGGGGTCCAATGGAGGCGTGTCAGGCAGGGAAGGAAACACAGGGATTTTAGCCTTTGCAGACCATTTACATGCACTAAAACCTATATCACACACTACAGGAAAGGGAAAACCCCCAAAAGCATAATAGGGCCTCTTTACATATTTGAAAATTCAACAGTAACACAAAAAGCCTGTAGGGTCAATAACTTTATACAGCCAATCTATCAGACAACATCCCTTCTGTGTGTTTTTCTGCCACTTCCTGTCGCTGAACATAACCAAAGCAGCAACTCAATTCCATCCAGTACATATATTTAACGGGACTGATCTGTTTGTACGGATGATTCAATAAGTAAATGCCAAATGGAGTCTTTAGGGCTTTACTGACAGACACAGAAACTACCAAGAGATGAAGCTGCTGAAATATTTTTCCTTTTCCTCGTTTGATTTCTTGAGAGTAAATAAGGTTTCAGGTGAAATTAGCTAAATCTCCTCCTGATGATTCATTTCAAACAAACCTCACCAGCGAGTCTGACTGTTGATTTCGCCGTTAATCACACAGATGGATCTCAAGATCAATGCTTCTGGACTACAAACATCACATCACAACTTCAAAAGGTCTCCACACACACAAACACACACATATACACACACACATACATCCTCTCCCCGTCTAGATCCATACAATCCATTATTAACACGCTTCCTGCCTGACAAAGACTCAGGTAGATGATAAAATACAGAGAAATAAAAAGCAAAATAAGAAAAAGGTTAAATTATTGAACGCAGGGTGCTCTTGGAAATGAAAGAAGACACACAAACGAAGAGAAAGAGAATTGGTATTGTGTTTTTTTAGAAAGAGAAGGTGGAAAGTAGGTTAGCAGAGAAAGGCAAGGTGAGAGAGAAAGTGCGGCGTCAAAGAGAGGAAGTTAAACAAAGTCAGCGACAAAAAGACTCATGGGAAAGAAACGCATCCCAACGCCATCAAAAACCAACGCTAGGAGAGAGCGAAAAAAGATGAAATGAGAAAGGATGAAGATAGGAGAAGAAAAAAGAAAGGAAGAAGACTGCCAGGAAAACATGGTTGGAGAGGAAAACCAGGGAAGAATGAGGAATATGAAGATGGGATAAAGAGATTAAAAGATGGATATAGAGAAGAGGTAAAAAGGCAGGAAACCAGCGCTGAGATACAAAGAGGTAAAGCAGGTATAACGATAGACTTCATGGAGAAGATAGAGGAAGGAAGTAATGAAGGTAGAAATGAAAACTAGGGAAGAGGATTAGGGCCACGTGTGAAGAAGCCTTTGAGAGAAAGAGTCTGAATTCTTATTTAAAAAAATTCAAATTTAACTTTTGGGGGGAAATTCTGAGGGGAAAAGTCTGAACTCTTATTTCTATTCTTGTAAGGAAAGCCAAAACTATTTTTTTTAATAATTGTAAAACAAAAAAAATGTGACCTTTTTCTTTTTTGAGATTTTTTGGGGGAAAAAATCTGGATTCTTAAAGAAATTAAAAATGAGAAATTATTATTTTCACAAATTTTCTAAAAAAAAAGCTTGATTTTTTTCTAAGGTATCGGAAAAAAGTCTGAAGGCTGCAGCAGGAGGACAACAAGAGAAGAAGAAAGGGAGAAAACACATGGAAAATGAGGAGGAGGAGAAGGAAGAGGAGAAGGAGGAGGAGGATTTATGTGTTGTCAGAGCCGTCGTGTCTGAAGGACAGACCCCGGGCGAGCACCTGCTACACCTCACATCTCTATCTGCATTTATCCACGTCATAAATTCCTACGCAAACATGTTTACATGTCTTTATGACTCCTCCGTTCCCCTCCTCTCTCTCTTTGCACAATACTCTTTCAAACTCAAGGGCAAAATCTGTTGTTTTTCTAATCCTAATATCAACATCCAGCACCAAAAGCAAAGGCGTGAGAAAAAGCAGAACCATTTCTAAATAACTGGATAATATCCATGGATGTTTTTATGTGTTCATCCCTTTATCGTTGCAGCTGTCGAAGGCGGAGCTCCTTTTATTGCAGGCTGGTAATTTTATGATTTTCCCCCAAGTGATCAATAAAGTTTTATTTTAATCTGTGATATTATTCCTGCAAAGTTACAGGTAACTAAAATGGGGGAATAAAGGTAGTGGAGAGAAAAGTACAATAAACGCCTCAGTGATGTAGTGAAGAAGGAAGTAGAATTAATTGGGATTACTAAAGCGCCTCGATTGGAGACATTTATTATATTGAGCTTTTTATTTTTTATGATAATATCGAGTTAGGATTTATTTCGTAACACACAAATGGTGACATCACTACGGAACACTTGCCACTGGTCTAAAAACTCAAATTCCGGGAAAACTATGACATCACTACGGAACACTCTCGCTTCTATTGGCTAGCGCTCCAACACATTGTATGTGATAGGCTGAAGAGCAGGATATCTCTAAGCGGTTGACCAATCACAGCAAAATTGGCCAGCTAACCAATCAGAGCAGACTGGGCTCTGGTTTCAGACAGAGGGTGAAAAGAGGTGCTGCAGTACAGGCAGTATGAGAAACATAAAGAGCTTTCTGAACATTAAAGCATGGAGACATGTCCCAGGAGAGGAAAACCATCCCAAAAAGAACCTGAAAATGAGCATCAAAAGGCCCCTTTAAATAAGGAATACAGTCGCGGTGGCAGTACGTCTCTAATGATCCGTCAAACCAACCAAACCGCCTCTCTTAGTCAACATTTTGGCTTCAAAGAAACCTAACAGTGTTCTTTTTTTGGCCGATTTTTTGAGAAATCCTGCTGTTGATTTTCTTTTAAATGACAGCAAAGACTTCACTGACAAACGTCTACTTGTTCCTTCAGATAATGACCGATCTTTGTCCGGTAAATAATCCTATTCTTTGTTGACTACCTCCATTTTCTGTTTTACTCCACCACACCAAACCGTTCTCCTCCATTCACACACCCACCCACACACTCTCTCTTCCTCTAGCCTAGCTTTAAGTACTATTTGAATAACAGCAGCTCCCTGGTGTGTTTGTGTGTGTGTGTGTGTGTGTGTGTTTGTGTGTGTGTGTTTGAGAGAGAGGTAAAGTGAGCAAGTCTGCGGTAGGCGAGCTCTCGCCGGTACATCTGTCTCTTTTAGTTTACAACCACTCTGCTTACTCTCAAACACACACACACACACACACACACACACACACACACACACACACACACACACACACACACACACACACACACACACACACACACACACACACACACACACACACACACACAGGTAATCCTGTATTTACATGCACCTGCAAAGCTGTGCATGTAAATACACTTTGTCAGAGAGATACAAACACACAATTAAACTTAACACACATACACTATTAAAGAAACCCACTTAACATGCTCATGAGTGGTAGTTTGCACACACACACACACACACACACACACACACACACACACACACACACACACACACACACACACACACACACACACACACACACACACACACACACACACACACACACACACACACACACATAGCTGTAAGCAGAGTAGACAGGTGGAGCGTATATCAGGGGTCTCTGCGGCCGCCCAGCTCCTCCACCATTTATCTCAATTTCACCTTCTAGTCACACACACACACATGCACTTAACATTAGAAATACACCCAGTAAGAGGAAAACACACACACACACACACACACACACACACACACACACACACACACACACACACACACACACACACACACACACTTCCCTTCAAACATGATTCAGGTTAATTGTTTAACCACCACTCTAAATTATGCTGCTCTTAAATTAGTTGCAAGTAACCATAGCAACAGTAATGATGCTGCAGATATGTCCTTAAAAATGTGTTCGGCTCGATTACATTCAACAAACATCTGACGTTTAAAATGATCAGCTGCTTGGACACTTTTGGTAGTACTGTATAAACACATTGTTGCAGCACAGTCCTCGAGCGTGTGTGTGTGTGTGTGTGTGTGTGTGTGTGTGTGTGTGTGTGTGTGTGTGTGTGTGTGTGTGTGTGTGTGTGTGTGTGTGTGTGTGTGTGTGTGTGTGTGTGTGTGTGTGTGTACAGGGCCTACATGGCGTTAAGCTCGTCTTATAATGAGCTATTAACTCCCGTCTCCTTTCAGCTCTCCGTCTGACTCCGACACAAATCCTCCCTATTTCTTCCAGTACTGTAATCCACCACACACACACACACACACACACACACACACCACGGCATCAACCACAATGCATCAGGCCTCAGTTCACTTCCTGGTGTCAAATCCCTTCTCTTCTCTGTTAACTGACAAAGACCTCAGAGCAGCAGGAGAGGAGGAGCAGCGAGAGAGGAGGGAGCGATTTAAGCGTCTCACAAAAGCTGCAATCCAGACCAAATATGAGCCCATACACACACTAAAGAAATACAGAATATGCAAACATTAAGATAACGAAACTCACACACACAGCTGTAACATAAAACATGAAGATAACAATCTACATTCAAACTGGAAAAAACAAACACTCTCAATCTGCTGTGAAATCTCCATTAAAACACTTTTTTAAACCTTAAAATCCCAATATTTGCCACGGTGGAAACATTTGAGACCAAACCAAACAACGTCCATGAGTTGAGTCTGCTTCTACAGGTAAAGAAATGCACCTGAACAACCACTCAGTGCTGAGGAGTGCTCCGATACTCCACTACTGCACGTGATAAAACGGCTGTTTGGTAACTACAGCAGCTTAAAGTATATTGTGTTAAGTATGCATCAGAAACATGAAGTAAAACATTAGAAGTTAAAGTCAAAATGTACTTTTTATGATGTGTTTGGATAAAGATTTCTGCTGCATGAATGTATAAATGACTGCAGTAGAAATGTAACTCATTCTGATTATAACTCCTTCACATACAGTTTCGGAGTACAATACTTCCCTCTGAAACGATCACTCAACATGCCCTCGAATACTCAAAGTACATTTAATGAGTGCAAAAACTTGAGTTCACCGCTAATGCTATGGTTAATAAATAACTAATAGTCAAAAGAGATGGAAGAAAACCAAACACAGGGTTGACTTTGGATTAAGAATAAACAAAACATCTCTAAAAACAGAACAGGAACCCTTAACGTGCATTCCGATGTTGCTGTTCTGTGAGAAATACGGATTTCTATCTCAATTGTTTGCGGGTTTCTTCTAAAGACACCCTGTTTTTAGATGTATGACGATGCATTTTAAGCTTATCAAAGAGAATAAAGAAACACTTCTTCCTTCATTTGATCACAAACACTCAAAATGAAGTACCGTTAATGTGCATGGATGTCAAATAAATGAGTACTTGAGACCATCCTATCACCGCTAACCCTAATTATAAATAAATAAATGATGGTTAGCATGCCTCCTAAAGAGACGCAAGAAAACTATTGACTCTAGATTGATGTAGATAACATCAAACATCACCAAAAACAGATCTGTTACATCAAGACTGATTTCCAATCAACAACAATGGTTTAGCAAACCAGCCGCACTGCTTATATCCAACAAAACACACACACAGACACACACTACTACTTTCTACTACTACTACTGCTACCAGGTGCACACAAACGTTACCATGGTGAGGAGGTATGCTGCTGCCCGGCCAGGTGAAGCGTCTTGGGCCTGGCGGCGGAGCAGCTGCCTGCATTAGCCGGCCGCTCCCAGTAGGGGTCACTGTGGAACACACAAAGAAACGTGGAGAGGTTCTTTAACGACAGCCGTACGAGACGAAGAGGAGGAGGAGGAGAAGAAGAAGAAGCAGAAGAAGAAGAAGAAAAAGAAGAAGAAGAAGAAAGAGAGTTGTGATCAGAGCAGGAAATAAAACATCAAAGAAGTGAAACACAAAGCTTTAAGGAGCTAAAGGAGTAAAACAACCCCAAAAAACAGAATGTACGATAACTTGCAGCAGGATATATGTGTAGACAGTTTCATGTAGAAAATAACAAACAGTTGGGCATTAAAACTCAGTGATCAACAAAGAATAAACCTTTAGAGGAGCATCTGATAACGTAAAGATTGTGAAAAAAGCTTCTACTTATTCACAACCAAAGATACCTCAAATTGTGGCGTTTAAATTCAATCTGCAGTCTGGATCACTTTCTCTAAACACACATCTTTTAATTTTTGGAGCTTTCCAAATGTTCCAAACCAAAAATCAGTCTTGATTTTCAGGAAATGTCTCCCATTGGCTAGCGCTCCAACACATTGTACGTGATAAGCTAAGGGGCGGGACCTCTCTAAGCAGGTTGACCAATCACAACAGAGCCAGCCAGCTAACCAATCAGAGCAGACTGGGCTCTGGTTTCAGACGGAGGGTGAAAAGAGGAGCAGCAGCACAGGCAGCATGAGGAAAATAAAGAGCTTTCTGAACATTAAAGCATGGAGACATGTCCCAGGAGAGACACTACCTACAAATATGAAACTGTCATTTGAATGCAGCTTTAGTCATTGTGGTGTATTAAATCTGTTCATACAGTGGGTTACTCTCTGACGTCATAAGGGGTGCAGAGAGGATGTTGTTCAGGGAAATGGGGGGCCATAGGATGTTGCTTAACTATAGCTGGAATACGTCAGGGGGCTCATAGGACCGGACACATGTCACTTTAGTGGGGCACACCTTGTTATTGAACAACACACACATTGGACGCGCACACACATGTTTCTCCTATAAAGTGTATGCACAAAGACTGTTCGGGGGGACTTCCACAATTGGCTCTGGGAACCCCGTATCGCCCATGTTGGTGTATGATACTATGCTGTTGTAATAAACCTTATTATATACAAGCTGGTGTCTCCGGGGACTTCTTCATCATCTTCACAGACATCGCTACATACTTCATCATAATGCAGAAGCCACCTGAAGGACCATTTTTATTTCATAACATAAATGTATCGTAGACACTGCAGGAACCTTATAGCTTAATAATTGGAAACAGAAGGTCACAACTGGATATTAAGGCTGAAAAAAGTCTGATTCCTGCGTTACTGAAGTCCAACCACTTACCTAAAAGGAGGCAATGAGACAAAACACTTGTATTGTCCATGAATAAAACTCTATCAGTATGCTCAAAATAAACCGTCTTGTTGGCTGGTGTCTGGTGAGTTTGGAGATGTACCTGCCATCGGTCAACTAAAACAGCTCCTGCCTCCTGGAAATATAAAAATAATACATAAACCTCCAGTTTTGAATAGCTTACCGCTGCAGACTGGGACTCGACAGACAGGCGAAGTGACACAGAGTCAAAAACAAAGCAGCCCCAAAGTGACTGTCTATGCACAGTGAATTATTTGAATTTTACACACCCACCAAAGACAGGCTGTCAAAAACCATGCCGGAATGGATTTTTCATACGGGAGAGGGGGAGAGCGAAGGAGAATAAAAAAAAGAGGAGGAGAGGCACTGAAGCGGTGCCGGCTTGCAGGAGAACATTAGCTGCACGGTGTAGCGCTCCATAAAACCATTGACATTGTCGGTCTTGCTTTGTGGACGAGTATTATTGTAAAACACAGTTTTCTGAGGCGAGCCGGCCGCTATTGTTCTTGTCGGAGGGGTGAGGCGAGGGCAGCGCCGGCATAACTTATTTCAGTTTTAAAGCACGGGGCGGAGAGGCGGAGGAGGGGAGAGTTGGTTTTCAAATTAAACCACCGAGATGTAAGTCCAGAGATTGTATTACTTTTAGATTTGATCTCTTGATGCATGAAACATATTGCTGCTGTCCGGGGAGCAACACACACACACACACACACACACACACACACACACACACACACACACACACACACACACACACACACACACACACACACACACACACACACACACACACACACACACACACACACACACACACACACACACACACACACACAAAACGAAACAATAAAAAGGTAGGAAGAAGAAAAAGCAGGTTGGTTCTCGGTGTACTTAAAAGTATTATTAGATCAACTTTGAGGCCATGAAACACAGACTAATGGTTTTAGAAAATGGAATCTTAGGATGCATAGAGAAGTAGGCCTACGACATGATAATCATAATAGGTAAATGATAATATATCTAATAAAACATCAGATTTACTTAAATGTTGCCTTCTGTCCAACAAATGTGTCCTAGATTTAGTTGTCAATGAAGTCAAAGCTGCAATTATAAACATATTCTATTTGTATTTGTAAGAAAGCCGAAGATAGTTGCCAGAAACTCCCCCAGCGATTAGCGGCTACATCAGCTACTTGTCTACAAATACTAGTGGTGAAGGAAGGAGTCCAAAATCCTAACAAGTGAGTAAAAGTAAGACGACTCAACATCATCAAGGCGAATATTAGCCGTCTTTAGCTTAGCGGTGGTGACGTGAAGTCATGTGACCGTGCTGTAGTTCCTTTATAGCCCAACATTAGCCACCTTTAGCTTAGCGGTGGTGACCTGAAGTCATGTGACCGTGCTGTAGTTCCTTTATAGTCCAACATTAGCCTCCTTTAGCTTAGCGGTGGAGACGTGAAGTCATGTGACCGCGCTGTAGGTCCTTTATAGTCCAACATTAGCCGCCTTTAGCTTAGCGGTGGAGACATGATTTCTATTGTCCTTAACTCCTACCACATTTCTGCTTCCTTTCAATGTTCTCAACTTTGATTGTCTTTCCCTAAACTCCCTTCCTGCTGCCTCTGTTTTACATCCTAACATCCTTCTTTCTTTATCCCTTTTCTCCACTTTCCATCCTCCCTCCCTTCTCTCCATTAGTTCCAGATTGATGCCTTCAGGTGTCATTTCAGAAAGTGGACAAGTAACTGCACTGCATCAAACACACAGAGAAAATCAACTATACACACAAGAAAATAAACCCTACAACAGTAGGCACACGCCAAAAACACAACTACATACACACACACACTTGGATAATGGCACACACACACACGCTCTGGCGCACAAGCAGAAATTCAATAACCTGAGTATAAACACGGTCGCTTGCTTGCGCACGCCGACACACACAACAAAAAGACAGACTCATGGGCAAATGCACACCGAGATGCACATAAGCAAGTAAACAAACACTCACACACACACACACGGTACAAATACACACTCCATCAGGCCAAAATGGCAGTGGTGGGAGGCAGTACAATGGGTATTGCCGGGCGCCGGCAGAGCTAAATTGCAGACAGCGAAGGGGAGATCTGGGCCATTTTTCAAGGCTGACTATATATTACAAATTGGCTACCAGGGCATTGTCTTAGAATACACACACACACACACACACACACACACACACACACACACACACACAGACGCACAAAGTGAAAAACTAATCCTGGCTTGTCCTATTGTTGCCCACAGAGCTGCAGATATCTGGCCTTTTCCCTCTTTTTCGACAATTTCCCGGGAATAAACCATGTGATTGAAAATGTGTCAGTTTAGCAGCGGTAACACACACACACACACACACACAAATATATACAACACAGACGCACACAAACACAAGACATACACACACTCCTGGTCCCCTGTTTACTGGCTGTAACCCCTCCGTTTGTTATGAGAATGTTCAAACATTTCCAGGGCATGAGGGGTCAAATTCACATCCTGCAGCAAACAATCACACACACACACACACACACACACACACACACACACACACACACACACACACACACACACACACACACACACACACACACACACACACACACACACACACACACACACACACACCTACAGTACACACACTTTGTCCCCAGCTGATCGCAATGTTTTGGTGCAGGTTTAGCCGGTAAGTCTTGGACCAGTGCTTCAGTAAAGCTACAGGAGGGTTTAACTCCCAGACTAAATCACTTCAGATACACAACAGTGTCTAACTAGTGTGAGTGTGTGTGTGTGTGTGTGTGTGTGTGTGTGTGTGTGTGTGTGTGTGTGTGTTTTTCTCAATCTATATAATACAACAAAGGGACAAATTTGAGATGTAGACCTTTAGAGTAAGGATATTATTTAGAGTAAGGACATTTGAAAAGGAGACATCTGGTAACTTGAGGACAAATTCAAAAGACATTTTGAAAAAGCCAAGAAAAATTGGACGGCTGGGACATTTTCAATTAAGTGATTGAGGAAATTTTAGGACAGGAAGTGAAATTGTGTTTTGCTAGAAGAGAGGATGGCGATGGAAAGTCTTTTGAATTGCAGGCAATTTTGAAAACAATTTTTGAACATTGGAAGCAGTCTTCGGAAAGTCGGAGCAATTTCAAAAGTGAGGTGACTTTTTACAAAGTAATTCCTTTTGAGAAGTAAAGAATATTTTGGGAACAATGTTTTACTTTCCAACATCTCTGGGAAAAGAAATCAGGGTTTGGACTAATAGTTTTAAGATTAGATATCAATAGAGGGAATGTTTAAATTGGTTTAATTGTATTTTTAAAAAGGGGCCTGTTTATTCCTCATACTGCCTGTGCTGCAGCACCTCTTTTCACCCTCTGTCTGAAACCAGAGCCCAGTCTGCTCTGATTGGTTAGCCAATTTTGTTGTTATTGGTCAACCTATAAGAGATGTCCCACCCCTTAGCCTATCACGTACAATGTTTTGGAGCGCTAGCCAATAGAAGCGGAAGTGTGACATGGTGATGTCACTATATTCTGAAATTTCATCAGCTTTAAAATGATGAATTTTTTGTCACTTTTAACATTATGGGATCTGTAAGTTCATGAATAAAATGTAAGCTAAATTATGATAGTAGTTATAAATACATCTTTAAAAAGCAGCGGTGAACCTTCTTCTCTTTCTCCTTAAATCAAATCTTAAGCCTCGATGAAGTTTACATTTTTGTAACAAAGTTAACTCTTTCTCCCCCTTTTCATTAATTATAGCTTATTTAAAAACACTCATGGCTGAACGTCCGTCGATGTGTATGTGTGTGTGTGTGTGTGTGTGTGTGTGTGTGTGTGTGTGTGTGTGTGTGTGTGTGTGTGTGTGTGTGTGTGTGTATGTGTGTGTGTGTGTGTGTGTGTGTGTGTGTGCCACGAGTCCTCAGGTCTGCTGTCAGCTGCTTAAATAAAGAATCAGTGAGCTGAAGTTTGTTCTGCGGCGGGGAAATAACTGACTGCTGAGAATTTAAACAAAGTCTAATATTTAATGTGCCAGGAAGATTAAACGAACAATTACCGACATGATCGGACATAACGAGCTGCTGACATCCTCTCTCTGGTTTATTTTCTGCAGACAGACAGCGTGTAACACACTGATACACCTTTCAGTTTGCACCTGTCTCTGGCTTGTCTTTTAATCTGACAATTTCAAGTCATTTTGCACGTTATACTACGGGAAGGGGGGCGGTGTAATCCAAAGCTTTTTTTGTTTGTTTTGTGAAGCTATACTTAATTGTCCCCGACACACACACACACACACACATACACACACACACACACGTTTAAAAAATAGGCCAAAATTCAATGGGATTTTTCCATTGGATTTCGGGATATTGCAGAACATGAGATCTGTACCAAACACGCGCTAATAATATTCCTAAATTTAGTTTCAGCAGGATAATCTCCTCATTTTAACACCACTTTCTCATTTTTGGAGCATGAATGAAATCTCCAGAAGTAAAATGCTAACGTTACTTTATAGTGGAACTACAGCACGGTCACAAGACTTCACGTGACTACCGCTGAGCTGAAGGCGGCTAATGTTGGGCGTGATGACGTTTAGGTTTCAAGGTTTCAAGGTTTCAAGGTTTTATTTGTCATATGCACAGCAGATACAGCGTATATGTTGGCAATGAAAATCTTATGTCGCGTGCTCCTCCAACAACATAAGATTTAGTTTAGTTTAGTCGTCTCATTTAGACTCTTGTTAGAAACCTCTGTTTTTAAGACACTGAGAATTGTTGGAGATTCACCAGTGGGGTATTTACTGAATGGAGACTTCTAGGCAAGCGTACCGGAAATGGTAAAATGCTGACTCATTTCCAGGATTTAGGACTCATTCCTGCACAACTCTATATCTCTGTTCACCATCCAAATATTTTTATTAAGGATATTGTGATCCTCATAACTCATTTGAAGCTTTTTTGATTAAGTGATAAAATATATGGAGCTCTGTTTTGTTAGTGTTGTTTCAGAAGCAGTCCTGGGTGTATAAGGGCCTCAGCTGAACTCAACTCGAATCCACCTTGTCCTTGGTGATGATGTTCTAATGAAAACATTGAGTCAAACTATTAAAGATGTTAGGGTTATCCTTTGACAGAGGTTTCTAGGAGAGGATGTCCGGATGAATGTGTGTGACGTTATTTAACATTATGTTTTTTGCACAAACTGCAATAACTGTTCCTAAATCCATCGTAAATTCTACATCTCTTTGTCTGTTTTCTCCTTAAATAGCCAGCAAGTACTGCCTCTGCTCAAGTTAATCATCAGCCCTGAGAGCAAAAACGCAAAAAAAAAAAGTGTCTCAGTTTAGTTTGCCCACATTATCAGCAAATAACAAGAATAAATCCAACGCATGCAACACTTGCGCTGCAGAGCGGTGCATGTGGCCATAATGGATTCTGTCATTTGAAATGGATGAAGTTCCATTAGAGAGCGGAGCGGTCGCAGCGCTTAGTGTGATGAAGGGCGAAGCTACAGCATCTCTCTTTTTGTTTTAACAACGACGCAGAGAAACGCTGCAGCTCACAGACAGAAGGAGAGACGGACAAAAAGCAGGAGCTCTGCTTTTAATAGAGTCGGATCAACAGCAGCTGAGAAATGAACCCAATAAAGATCAAAGCAACGGGTTTGGAGTCATTTGTAGCTTTTGATTTACGGTAAGAACATCTAACTACAGATATATCTGGAGTTACACTATGATCTTTGAAATATATTATCGATGTAGTTATGTGTTGATAATGGGCTTCACTTGTTTGTGAATGAGTGATCTCATCTCCACTAGTGACTGAGTCTTTAAACCATCAAGAGAAATGTTTGTGTCTCGAGTTAGATATACAAGTAATATATACATATTATTTTAGGCACATTTCTTTGGTCGCACTTTTTTGGAAAATTGTATCTGACACAATCTGAAGCGCATTATATGGCATGCTTCTTTGGACGAACAAAACTGACACGTTATTTTGCGCATTGTTTGGCCAAATATTTGGGGCATTATTTGCTACAAGTCTGAGGTCAAAAATGTGGCGCATTATTTGAAAAGAAACATCTTCTGGTGCATTTCTATGGCTCAATATTTGGACCATATTGGGCATATTATCTGGCCCATTTTTTGGCTCATTAGCTGCTGCATTATTTGGAGCATTTCTCTGGCGCAATATTTGGAGCATTATTTGGCTGAGCACATTTCAGCAACATTAGCGTGTTTCAGAAAAAGATTAAATGCCTTAACCTAGCCTCTTCACGAAGAGACAGGCAAGGTGCTCCTGCTCTTTTAAAGACTCTGCTTCCTGTCACTGTAAATCAACAGCACTCGCAGCCTCTTTCTCATCGTCCCTTTTTCACCTTTTTCTCTCCATCGACACCTCTCTCTCCATTGCTGTCATGCCTCCCTCCCTTCCTATTGGCCCTTAAAGTAAATAAGGTGTACAGAGGGTGACACCAGCTAACACACACATACATACACACACACACACACACGGAGATGACATGTTTATTAATCACCTCTTTAGCCAAGCTCTGGCTCTGATTTACCACTGATTTCTCAGCTGTCAACAGCTGAGGACAGCAGCCTGACATTTACAGGTACAACCACTCTACTGTATGTCACACACACACACACACACACACACACACACACACACACACACACACACACACACACACACACACACACACACACACACACACACACACACACACACACACACACACACACACACACACACACACACACACACACACACACACACACACACACACACACACACAGAAACATAAAAGCTCAGGTGGCTCTGCCCATGTACAAATTATGCGCACACACTCAAGCGCAATAAATCTGAGCATGAAGGCATGAAGAAGCATATGTATATGCTCTCCATCAAACACAGGCTTTTTGTTTCCTCTATCATTTCCTACACTACTCTGTCCGGTATGTATAAAGGGTCCATACATATTGTCTGTGTCTTGATGTAAGAACACACCACCTGCAAAGGTCTCTGAGTATCTGAGCTCGATTGCCCCCTAATAAACTATCCACAGCTCTGGAACGGTGGACACTAAACAGGAAGTATTTACAAAAAATATATTGAGGAGAGTTCATGTAATATGCAGAAGCATTACAAGCTACAAAACACTGACCAAATACCCTTCAAATCCAAACTAAATGCATTATTATTATCGATGGGTCACCCTTAAACTGGTTTACCAATCACAACAGAGCCTGCCAGCTAACCAATCAGAGCAGACTGGGCTCTGGTTTCAGACAGGGGGTGAAAAGAGGTGCTGCAGCACAGGCAGTCTGAGAAACATAAAGAGCTTTTTGAACATTAAAGCATGGAGACATGTCCCAGGAGAGACACTACCTACTGATATGAAGCTGAATATGAGTTTAATATGTCCTCTTTAAGATATTAACATCTGCTGGTAAGGATTTGTGGATATTTCCGACTCTTGCTTGAGTTATTTTAGGGGCATAAATGGTTTTGATGTAACTATAAGGGGTGAAGTGTTTGTAACAGGATCTGGCATGACAAAATTAAGCATGCAAAATGTGTCTTTTAAGCGCCTGTATCACCTTCCCTACAACAAAACGAGGCCTTATTCACAGAAGATGAATCCCAAGCGTCACGTCCCGTCTCCTCATGAGCCTCCATGTTGAATCGGGTTCGGCTCAGTGGAGATATTCTGACTCTCTGCTCACCATGCCTCCATATCTGAAGAAATACACTGAGACGTTTTGGAAAGGATCCGTGTGTTTGAACTGCTCGCGGTGCGTTTGATGTCTGAAGGGGGGGTCGCTTAAAAAGCCCCCCGTGAGTCGGCATGTCACCTGAGAGATAAGAGGAAACAAGCGCTCCTCATGTCTGGGCTAAAGGTTATTCTGAAGTTCAGCAGGAGAGGAGAGGAGGGAGGAGGAGAGGGGAGGAGAGGAGAGGAGAGGAGAGGAGAGGAGAGGAGAGGAGAAGAAACAAAAGCACAGAAAATAGGAAATGAGAGGAGAGGAGAGGAGAGGAGAGGAGAGGAGAGGAGAGGAGAGGAGAGGAGAAGAAACAAGATAGGATAGGAGAAAGACTATAAAGGTTAGAAAACAGGAGAGGAAATCAGAGGGAAGGAAAGGAGAGCAAATAAGAGAGGATAGGATGGGAGAGGAGAGGAGAGGAGAGGAGAGAAGATTAAAGGAAAGGAAACAAGAGGAGAGGAGAGGAGAGAAAAAAGGGAGAAATTACGAGAAAGGAAGGGAGGGGAGGAAACAAGGGGAGGGAATTGGTTTAACTCACTGCTTGTTTTTGTGCCAATATCCTACATGAAATTAGACACTGCATAAATAGAAGGAATCTAAACATTATTTTATTTTATGATAATAAAAATGTGTTGCCTGTCTGACAGAGAGCAGGGAGAGAGAGGGAGAGAGAGGGAGAGAGGGGAGAGGCGGGAGGCGAAAGAAAACAAGAGAATCTCAATTTTCTCTCAGCACCTCACCTCTGTATCGCCAGACATCCCAGCAGGACGTGGTAAACAGGTGTGTGTGTGTGTGTGTGTGTGTGTGTGTGTGTGTGAGAGAGAGAGAGAGTTTCTAGCCAGAGCCATTCACAGGTAAGATAGGATCGGCTGAATCCCTGCTGATAAAACACACACACACACACACACACACACACACACACACACACACACACACACACACACACACACACACACACACACACACACACACACACACACACACACACACACACACACACACACACACACACACACACACACACACACACACACACACACACACCACCAATCATAAGGCTGCGAAGACACAAACAACATACTGCAGCGGTGTACGTCCACATTATTTTCAAATACTTAAAATGTTGTTATTTTACGTCTTTGATTCATATTTAATTTAGCTTTTTTATGTCATATTATTATTATTATTATTATTATTATTATTATTATTATTATTATTACAAAATAAAACAGCAAAACCATAAAATGAAATAAAATATAATTTTAGTAAAAAATAAGAAAGAGACGTTAATTAAGTCTTTTCTCTCTCCAAGTGAGCCAAACATTTCTGGATAAAGTCAGAATGTGACACACACTGTGGGAAGGTTATTAGGTTATCAATTTTTCATAATGCCTTCAAGATAGAAAGAGAAACGCAAGAAGGGGGAAGGACACAAGACTGGGAGAGAGGGAATGAAGGCCAAAGAAAGAAAGAAAGAAAGAAAGCGGAGTTTAGAGTGTGTGTGTGTGTGTGTGTGTGTGTGTGTGTGTGTGTGTGTGTGTGTGTGTGTGTGTGTGTGTGTGTGTGTGTGTGTGTGTGTGTGTGTGTGTGTGTGTGTGTTCCAGTAAATCCAGCAGAGTCACACACAGATCACAGCACTGTCTGTCTACCTTCATCTATCTCTCTGTCTCTCTGCCTCTTTTGTTTCCAGTCTCTCTCTCCCTGATTCCCCCTTTCCTCTCGTCTGGTTTCTCTCTCTCGGCTCCAAATCTCCCCTTCTCTCTCTTCCCCTCTCTTTCTTTCAATCGCTCATTCTCTTTTTCTCTGAGCTCCAAATCTCTCTCTCACTCTCTCTGTCACACATCACTGTTCACACAGATCCTCTGGCAACTCACAATACATTCCCTCGCCCCCCCAACCTCTCTCTCTCGGACACACACGCAAGAGTACACACCATTCTCACACACAGAAACAGTCTCAGAAACACACACACACTCGATCTTTGACTGACAGGCCGGGCTTCTTGCAGCTCTTTGACATTCAGTGTGTCAGTATGAAAACAGAGAGGATGAGGGGAGAATAGAGCTGTTTTTACCCCCATCACTCTCCCTCTCACACACACACACACACACACACACACACACACACAATCCAATCTGCTGATGATTCTGCACAAACACCCCCGCTCCTACCCCGAGCAATTTGCATTTCAGCCGCCGTTTATCGACGCTGTTTCTTTATATTTGAAGAGACTCGTCCACACATCGTCTGCAGAACAAATAACAGCTGGAGACTCGCTGCTGAACGTTCCTCCGGTTATTAGAGAGGAGTGGAGTTGCTCTGTTTACAGATGAGTCACAAATTAGAGGATAATCTGAAGGGAAAACTAAATAAAAAGGTTCAGGTCTAAATCTAAGAGGAGAAAAACCCAATATGATGGTTCAGAAGTCTATTAATCAGGACATTTTCCTCAGAAAGCTCCTGTGGAGACCCTCAAGTAAATGGTTTGGGCTCATGAGCGGCCAGACCCTTGTGTCGGAGTACAGTTGAAAGAAACAAAGGCCAGGCATCTCCGTGTAGCAATGTTTTCTATCAGCAAGGTGAGAAGTGGACCTGTCAAAAAGCTGCAGAGGAAGTCTTAAACTCTCTGCTTCCTGTCTGCTTTCTTTCATAAGCCAGGGACGCCTCAACTCCACCAACGATGTCCATTTTTGGATAAGCTGTTCGTGAAAGTTGGGCGTTAGATCCAAACTGATCGAAGCCGTCCACATTGAGCTTCCGAGCTAATCCTCGGAAGATAATGGGTGACCTCACGAAGGATACGGCCATATTTGGTACCGTCTATGACTCCCAGTACCTGCAACAAGAAGCAGACTCAGTGATCGTCACTATTACATCAACGGTTTTTGACTAGCATGCATCCTAAAGGTCCAACAGTACGGAAGATCTCAGGGAGTCAACAAGTGCTCTGTTTCATACTCAAGGTGGTCAATAAACATCTGTGTAGAGGTTGAGGAGAGACAGCAATGAACAGCGAGACGATACCTCTTTTTACCTCCCAAAGTATCTGTTATCAGGAGAGCTAATTGGCTCCTCATACTCAAATATGTAGCATAGAGTTAGCTCTCTCATGTGTTGAGTGAAAACACTTAAGGTCTTTTTGTCAGAGCCTCTTGCAACCATCCAAATCTTTACAATTTGTGGGTAACATCTCACTTGCCTCCCTTTAACAGGTCTTAAAATGGTAATATTTTGGATAAAAACTAGTAGCTATGTGATGGATTCAATGTCAAACAGATAACCAAGAAAGTTTTTACTATTTCTGAGGAGGCTACAACTTGATTATCACGAACACTGACCTACTGGCAGCACATTTCAGATCTTTTGGTTTGGTTTGTATACCTGCCTGGAAGTAAGGAAATAATCCTTTTAGGAAAAAGCTTTGAGGGAATATAAAAGATGTAAGTTTTAACTAAACATGAAGAAGTGTAAGTTTAGTTCCCAACAGAGGCAGACTGCAGCTGCTTTAACCTTGCTAAGAGCCCATTTAAATGCACTAAAGAGACGTCTGGCTGATAAAATCGTTTAGCTTAATGTGAAAGCAGCCAGTTCAACGCCGCTCGTTCCTACGCCGCTGATAAAGAAGGACAGATTTGTCTTTCCTCTTTCTGTCTTTCTCCACTCATATCTGTGTTAATACAGTTATCTGGGAGTGTGTGTGTGTGTGTGTGTGTGTGTGTGTGTGTGTGTGTGTGTGTGTGTGTGTGTGTGTGTGTGTGTTTAAAATGATGGATAGAGTGATGCTCGTCGTTAATAATTCACCGGGGTGTCGCCGGCGGTCGCTGTGCCCTTCACGTCTCGGCCAATCAGAGGCGTTTACCGAACGCTCTGATTGGAGGAAATGTGGGGAAAAAAACCCGCCTTTTATGCAAAAGTATTGTTGATGAAATGCCGTTTTAACCTTTCTGTCACTTTCACATCATCGCTGCCTGTTGTTTCTGAGTCAGTCTTAAAAGTTTTAAAAGAGAAACGTTCCTCTCGTCTTCGTTTTTCCATATTTCATTTTTATCCCTGCCGTTTCCTGTTTTGTTGACTCCGTCTATCCCGCCCCCCCCTCGGCCCTCTCCCTCAGTCTCCTGATCCTTCAGATTCAAGGAGAAGTGAAAAACATTGTCTCCATCCAGACGTCAACTTGTTGAAAAGAGAATAAATCTTGGACTGAAGTTTCAGGGGCGAAAACATCGAGGAAGACGACATCTGAGCGCCGGATTGAAGTCCCTAAGTTGAAGGGCAAAAAACTCAAAACGTGGTTTAAAAAGACACAAAGAAAGTCATAGTGTGTTATTTTTGGAGAAGAGAGCGGGGGGTGACTTTCCTTTGTCATATCGACTTTTGAAACACTGATTTCGGGGGTGGGGTAGAGACATTTTTAAAAGCAGACAAATCCACAGAGAGATGTGGAGAGAGATGGAAATTTCCATCGCTAAAAAAGTCGGAAGGCTGTGAAAAGTAGCACTGAAGCTGGATGTCGAAATCATCAACCTTTAGATTTACTGTGACCGTATTATGAACTAGGAAGCCCTGAGAAGAGTTGTAATTAAGGATATAACTCCTTATACATAACCAGTAGCGCTCCAAATTTAGATGTTATGGATTTAATTCAGACTATGAGTTGCTTCTCATATGATACGTAGATAATAGTCTTGTTCTCAACGACGTGTTGAGTATTTAGGGACATGTCTCCACGTTTTAATGTTCAAAAAGCTCTTTATTTTTCTCAGACTGCCTGTGCTGCAGCAACTCTTTTCCCCCTCTGTCTGAAACCAGAGCCCAGTCTGCTCTGATTGGTCAGCTGGCCGGCTCTGTTGTGATTGGATAACCGCTTAGGGATGTCCCGCCCCTTAGCCTGTCGCATACAATGTGTAGGAGCGCTAGCCAATAGAAGCGCAAGTGTTGGATAGTGATGTCATATATGTTTGGGAAGTAAAGAAAGGAGGAGGATTGTAGCCTCTGCAGACCATTGACATGCACTAAAACCTATATAACACACTACAGGAAACGGATAAACCCCGAAAAGCCTATTGAAAACTAATTGAAAACTGCAAATATAATCCAATGTTTGAAGCATTTAATGAGCTTGAATTAAAGCTCCTAATGTCATAATTAAGATTAAATATTAATAGAATGATATTGGAGCTCAATCCTTTTAAATTAGACTAATCATAACGAGATAATAAAGTCCACAAGCGGTTTACCAGAGGAGCCAACTGGCCGTTAAACAGTTAAACTGAGATAGTGATCAGATGTAATAGACTGACAGGAAGACAGGAAGAGACGGGGAGAAACAAAAGGAACAAAATTCAACATGACCTCATACAGGTACAATCTGCGTGTGTGTGTGTGTGATGCTGAAGTGTGTACAAGGGTGTATTTCATTTTGTGTTGATGTATATCTGTGTATTTAGCTGTGTGTGTGTGTGTGTGTGGGGGGGGGGGGGGTTCAGAGACACAGGCAGAGTACCCTGAGTCTCCATTACAAGGACAATATTTCCTGTCATATCTGATTTGCAGTGATGAGGAGGAGGAGGAGGAGGAGGAGGAGAAGGAGGAGGACTGACACAGAGGAAAAATACAGTAGAAAACAGAGAAATTTGCAAATATTCAAAACTAACAAAAACAAAGTTACATTTCTCCATTTTTTTTTATTACTTAAAACTTTATTTTTTTGCAATAGCCATGCAGGATAAATACAACTTCGTAATTGGTCAACCACTTGGAGATGTCCCGCCCCTTAGCCTATCACGTACAATGTATCGGAGCGCTGCCCAATGGAAGCGCGAGTGTTCCGTGGTGACGTCACTGTTTTCCGGAATTAAAAAAGGAGGCATAATAAGGCCTCTTTAAGACCGGTAAGAGATGTCAACAAGGGGCTAATATGTTAGGAATTACTCATTTTTTCAAACACGTTTCACTTTGTAAGAGGAGGATTATCTCTCCGTTCTTTCCCAATTTTATTTCAGAAGTAAAAAGAGCTGCGCAGTTATATATTCAGTGGAATACAAGGAGGGTTTACAGACGGAAGGAGGAAGATGTATAGATCTAGATCTGCACTTAAATGCAAGGTTTTTAAGTGAGCTGAAAGGAGGTGTCACATTTATCACAGTGTGTGTGTGTATTTCGGCCAATCACGGTCTAATACTTGGCAAAAAGAGAAGGTGATGTGCCAGTGCACTGCTCAGCAATTAGACCGTCACCACACACAGAAAGAGACATCCTGTTCACACTCGCTCACACACGCACAGAAAGCCAACACATTCTCCATAGATTATGCATGTATTTATGCATAGCAGGATTTATGCATGTCGGTCCGAGCTGTGTGTACATGGTGTGTGTGTGTGTGTGTGTGTGTGTCAGTGCTGGACCGAATCATGTTATCTGATCCACAAATCAACTTCCCTTTGATAGAAAATCATCCTGTCTGCAGAACAGTGGCGTGTGTGTGAGTGTGGGAACTTCTTTCACTCCACAATCTCCAGTCCGTTAGATGTCAAACAACGTGTAATTTCTACGCTCTCGGGGTGGGGGGGGGGAGAGATGATGAAGGAATGGATGAAGGAAACATAAATGGTAGATGAAAAAAGGAGAGTAGAAAAAGACAACATTTCCTGTGCTTCCTTTTCTCAGTAAATCTCTGCTTTTATCCCCTTTTTCTCCCCTTTATTATTTCCATCTCTTTCCTCCTTTTTCCTTCTTCTCTTCTATGTCCTGCTCCTCCTTTTTATATCCTCTTCTCTCCTTTCCTCATTCCTTTTATAGTCTACCCTCTTCCTTGTTTCCTTATCCCCTCACTTAATTTTCCCTCCCTTTATTCCATCTTCTCCACTTTGTAGCTTCTCTTCTATTTGTCTCTTTCGCTCATTCTCTAATTATCCTTAATCCATTATATTTTGTATTATTTCCATCTTTTCCCTCCTTTCCTTATCTTCATACCTAGTTTCCCACCTCATTCTTCCTTTCATTCCCACTTTGTTGCACCTCTCCTATTCCTCTCTTTCTCTTTCCCTGATTCTCTCCTTTACACTGATTATGCTTCATCTATTATCTATTTTATTCTTTCCATCTTTTCCCTCCTTCTTCACCCATTCTTTCCCACGTATTTGCTCCTCACTATTCCTCAATTCCTCTTACCCTAATTCCTCTTTTCCCTAATTATCCTTCATCTATTATGTTCCTTATCCCTCGCCATCCTCCCTCTCCTACCTCCTAGTTTTCCCTGTTATCTTTTTTTCTTGTTTTTCCTTGTTTTCATCGTCTCCTTCTCTTCTTTCCTCTCCTCTAATCATCCGCTCGTCCTTTCACTTCCATGGTAACGGACAGTCAATGAAAAAGGCATTCAGTAACCACGGAAACTTAACACAGTGTGTGTATGTGTGTGTGTGTGTGTGTGTGTGTGTGTGTGTGTGTGTGTGTGTGTGTGTGTGTGTGTGTGTGTGTGTGTGTGTGTGTGTGTGTGAATGGCTGGCAAGAGACAGAGGAGTGCTAATGGACACCATGAATGAAAGAGAGAAAAGGAAAAGAGAGAGTGAAGCTGAAGCCCACCAGGAAACACAAAGCTTATATAATACTGCTTTTTCTATTCTATTCTACGTCAAATAAAGGAGGAAATTACCTAATGCAGAAAAATATGTTTGGAATCATTTTCTTGAAACTAGGTTTGCAAAACAAAATGTGTCTCATGGACTGAAGGGCTGAGACACACTCATTGGATCTTCATTTTTCTGGAAAGTGTTAACGTCAAACTGACATTAAAACACACATTTTGTTTGTTACGACAACATATCTGCTCTTTAAAACACTAGAGTAACAAACATAACTATGGTGTTTTAATAAAGAGGACATATTGTGATCCTTTTCAGGTTCATATTTGTGTGTAGTGTCTCTACTGGGACATGTCTCCATGCTTTAATGTTCAGACTGTCTGTGCTGCAGCTCCTCTTTTCACCCTCTGTCTGAAACCAGAGCTGTTCTGATTGGTTAGCTGGCCGGCTCTCTTGTGATTGGTCAACCGTTTAGAGATGCCCCGCCCCTTAGCCTATCACGTACAACGTGTTGGAGCGCCAACCAATAGAAGCGTGAGTGTTACATAGTGATGAAACAAAGGAGTCCCACGGAGGCGTTTGGAGAACATGCACAAAAAACCTATAAAATAAATTACAGAAAAGGGAAACCCCCAAATAGAATAATAGGGCCTTTGAAAAACTTATATTATTAATAATTAAAGGATAATAAAGATAAAAATAGGGGAAAGAATTAAGGATGGGAATTTGACAAGAGGAACAAGAGATATGTCAGAAAGTAAAGCAGTTCCCGAGAAAACCAATGAGCGAACTTGACTAAACCCTCTGACCTCCGACATGCTGATTTGAAGCTGAGTTGCCTCTTCACTGTACATCAGGAGAAACATAAACAACCGGCTGTGAAATGAAATGGGGAAAATAAAATTCAGCTGTCTTGGCAATGTTTATTTCTTTACCCCTGTTACTGTAAATAATCGCAGCAATGTGGCAGCCGCATGTTCTGCAGATAAAAATTACAGAAAACAGCACAGCTGAACTTCAAAGTGCAACACAGACACAGCAAGAGGAGGAGGGGGGATAAAGAGGGAGGAATAAAGAGGGAGAAATACGAGAGAGAGAGAGAGAGAGAGAAAGGTGTAGAAGAGAGGAAAAGACAGAAAGATAAAGAAAGAGAGCGAACATATTGCCACTGTGTCAATACAATATATATGCTAATCACGCCTTTAGTATATGTGTGAATTTCATTACACATAAAGGACTAATATGGTTACCAAGAAAAACAGCGTGGAGTCCTAAAACCAATGACTGTCAAGGTCATTTACAGCAAAGCAGGTGTCAGAAACTCCAGGAAAAAAAGATTAAATAGCTGCCAAAACATAAACTTAATGTTGAATAATGTCTACACATGTCTAAGGGAGAAAGACTGCATTGGGAATGTGCAGAAATCCTTTAGTGTTTAGCACAACATGTGCCTGAGCTGTGAAGGTAACTGGATTATCTCGATTACAGGAAGTCCTATAATGTAGAGACATTTTTTAAAAGGAGTTCTGAAATGACTTAAAATGTGGGTTTGTTGTGTTTCAGGTTAGCAAAGATCTTGAGTCTTTAGCTTTAGGGAATTACTGTTAGCTTACGGTTATGTAGGTTTAGCAGCTATCTAGTCGAGTATCAGTAGGGTGAGAAAACAGCTAATTATATTGCTAAAATGTTTAGGTTTCAAGTAAGGTAAACTGTCGGTTTAGAAACTAAAAAATGTGGTTCAATTGAGCTACTCTCGGCTCGTCAGCAGGTAGGTTAGCTAACAGTTAGCTTCATTTTGCCAACAGTTCAGTTAAGTAGCTCAAAGGGTCAGCTAACATATAAGATAAGTTATTTGATAAAGGTTATAAGCTTCAGGATTTGGTAGTGATTTATTCAAAGGAATCTAAGTTAAAGTTTCTGTTACTTTTTGACTTCCGTTCTCAAACCCAATCCTTCATCCTGGGAAAAACCTGTTTGACATCTTTAAGGTAAAAATGGAGGCTAATCAACATCATTTTGCACCTGGTTCTACTCACTGACAGCAGACTTACATGTTCATATCCACATGCTCACACCTTAAAAACCCTAGTGCACTTGGCACAGTCATAAGATGGATATACAGCATTAGGGTTTGGCTGATTCATGTGTATGGGTTTAAATGAAGCTCCTCGAATGAGTCCGGCAAGACAGCCGAGAGCCATGAACCATCAGGGATTCTCTCACTAAATCCCTGTCTACCATCTACACCTCTTCTTCATTCGCCTCTCTATCTATTAACGTCTTCCTTTGACTATATGCGCACTGTGGAAAAGTATACTGTATATCTCAAAAGTTGTGTTTCCCAATAGCTGGCACCAAACATTGATTCCTGACCTCACACTGTGGACGGCATGCTGGGAAAGGAACATTTCTCATGATCAAAGGCGGATAAATTGTGTTTTGCTTGCAGAAATAATATGAAAGCTACATTAATGCTAATCTTAAAGCAATGTTAAAACTAACTTTGTACTGTGAAATTATTAATGCAAGTTGATGATTCCCAGAGTAATAACCCAGAGTCGGCGTACACTGTGTGTTTCAGACGAGCTGTGAAGAAAGAAAGAATTGGTGGAGATCAAACCGGAGCTAAAAAATGAAAAACAAAGGTGTACTTGCATTTGTTGGAGAGACAAAAAACGTTTTCTAGTGTTATTTTTGTCAAGTTGTGCACATTTGATGGGTGTTCTGTTGCCTTTAAAAGAAAAAAGTCTGCAAAAATCATGAATTTCATAAACTCAGAGCTTCCAGAAAATCTTGTACTGAGAAGTAATGCTGTCTTCAAAAGGCGTTGTCTTTAAACTTGACCTCCTTAGATGGCAGAATTCCATCTTCGAAGGTCATATATTTGTCCTTCTTCTTTCCAATAAAGCTTTTTGTTTTGCCAGATTTAACAGTGTTTTTCCATTCCGAGTCGGTTTGCAAAAAGCTGAGTTTCGATGGTAGGAAGTGTTGATTAAATGCCGAAACAGAGGGGGAAAACATACATTTGGTGCGGACATTCAGTGTCTCTTTGTGCGTTCGTAGTGTTTTTTAAATGTCTGTTTTGTTTATGTGTCTGTTTGTGTGTCCAGCCTTTGTGTCGATGTTGTGATCGTCAGACCACATGCAGGGCAATTATTCATGAAAAGAATTACAGAGAGACTGCAGAGGTATTTAGCTTCACTTTCTCATTTGTCTATACACAAACACACCACACCCACACACACACACACACACACACACACACACACACACACACACACGCACACACACAGAAATAAAGATACCAAAACAAATTCCCAGACAAACTGCGGATCACATGCATACACAATCACACACAGACAATAAATGCAGACACATACTTTCAGAAAATCACAGTAAGACTGCTTCACTTACTAACTCACACACACTGACACACCCACACACACACACACGTTTATGCAGGAAGACGATGCAGCGGCGCATCGAGGAAGCGTGGCCGATCGACATTAATATTTATGGGCTGCTTTGCAAAGAGAGAAACATTGATAAGCTGCAGTTTTGAATATTAACGCTGACTTTATTTTAAAAAATGCATTAAAGCAAAAATATTCTGGTCAAATTAAAGAAAGAGGAGGGGGGGGGGGGCAGAGGAGAGACACCAGTGTGGACGAGCTCCATTAACTAAGCAGGAGAGAAAGAGTTGCTGGAGATGTGTAAAGAATAGGGAAATATTCATTTAAAACAGAGGATGATTAAGGGTCTGACAGTTATGATGTGTTTGTTCAGTAAGGAGCTGAAGTCAGGCTGTAGTTAGCTTATAGCTTAGCATAAAGACTGGGCATTTCAAAACGTCTGATACTTCAAATTGATGCTAAAATCCTTAAAACATACTCATTTTCTGTAATACCGAAAGTACCGGGGGGCTTGAGGGTGATGTTGTCCCATTGTCTGGTGAAATATTGCATCAGAAAGGATTTTAATAAAATACTATTTATTTATGTGCAAGTTTAACATGTAGTCAAAGGTACAGATTAGAGGCACTTTGTTTTTAAAGATCTGACTAAAAGTGGAAGTCAAATTCTGGGATTGAAGTCAGAATTAAAAGGAAAAAACAAAGTCAGATTTGCAGCCCAAAAAAAAGTTGGAATTCTCAGAAAAAAGTCGGAATTTTCAGAAATTATCAGAAAAAAGTCAGAATTCTAAGGAAAAAAAACTGATCATTTGTAGGAAAAAATTCAGAATTCCAAGAAATAAATCAGAATTCCTATAAACTATTCTAGAAAATATTCCAAAGATCTACAGGGGATAACTTACCCAGCATATATGTATAATAATATGTTTCCCAATCCCTGTTCAATACTTAAGCTCTGGTTATGAGCACAAGCTATTACACAATCTGTTACTTAGAAAGAGGGTCAAAGAAAGACATTTTAAAAAGGCCGTAATGATCAATTATGATCGTCTTCCCCAAAGAAAACTGTGTGTAAATCATCAGGATGAGAGCTTTTATGGAAGAGCAAATACTTGTTTTGACACTACAGATGTAAATGGTGAAACAGCATGATGAGGGTCAGTGAACAGCCTCCCAGCAGGACAGGCATCAAGATCTGCAAAAGTGGAAGTCACTGTTCCTCTCCCTCTTTCAGCCATTAGAGCATTACAGATATTATACTGTTCCATGACAACCAAACAAATGCTTCACACACACACACACACACACACACACACACACACACACACACACACACACACACACACACACACACACACTAACACACACAATGTCCTGAGTGCAGGATCAAGACATTCTCTCTTGGCTGAGTGCCTGGATGAGACGAGGCAGAGAGGCAGCCACACACACAAAGACACACACACACACTGCAAACACACTGCTCCATGACCTTGTCTGAGTGCTGCACACTAAATACTGGCAGAAATAATAAGAGCAGAAGAAGAGGAGAGGAGAGGAGGGAGGTAGACGAGGAAATAAATGGATAAACAGATACAAGAAGAGACAGTTGAAGTGCAATGATGTGAAGAATTAGCAAAAAGAAAGGAGAAGAGATACAACAAACCATAACCACAACAAAGGGTTGAAGATAAAAGAAAAGATGATTGCAACGATGAATGGCAGAGGAAGAAACTGAGGAAATGGAGGAAAGACAACTTTGATAAAGGAAACCAGAAAGAAGATGTGAAACGAAGAGGAAGGAAGTACAAGAATAGGAGGAGGAAAGAAAGATGAAGAGGAGGACTAAACCACTTAAAATATGGAGAAAAGTATAGGAAGGACTTAAAAACGGATGACCAGAAACAAGAAAACATGAACTAAATTGAGGAATAATAAATAAAACTATTGAGGAAAATAAAAAGATTCATGGTTGGTTTCAAATAAATGAGAAGAGGTAAAAAAAAACTAGAAACTAAAAGAGTCAAATGTTCACTGCAGCATCTCAATGTGTCTCTTTATCAGAACTCCAGCTTGTGTGTGTGTGTGTGTGTGTGTGTGTGTGTGTGTGTGTGTGTGTGTGTGTGTGTGTGTGTGTGTGTGTGTGTGTGTGTGTGTGTGTGTGTGTGTGTGTGTGTGTGTGTAACCTGCATCCATCAGAGGTTGAGTCGTGTGCTCCCGGCCTCTCTAACCCCTCTTCCTGTGTGCACCCCCCCACACACATATCCTCCTCCCCCACCCTCCTCCTCCTCCTCCTCCTCCTGCTGCTCCCCCTCAGGGCGATTACAGCGCTCACTTGTTGGGAGACGCCGGCTGTTGTGTGGTGAACAAGTCGCTCCTCTATCAGCGAGCCCCGCGTTGTCCGGTGCGCCGACGCTGATTTTCATTAGCGATAGCGGCTCGCACAAATCAAAAAGTGGAAGGCGCTCGGGGCGGCGCGACACGCTCCTTTAATTTCCTGTTGTGGAGGAAGACTGAAGGATTGTGGGAGCAGCGGGCGGTGAGAAACAGGAAACACGATAAAGCCGCCACGTGGACGCCCTTTGAAAGTGGAGTGTGTGTGTGTGCGCGCGCGTGTGTGTGTGTGTGTGACATCAGAGGTCAGAAACCTTCATAAGGAACCCAGGCGGCCATGATGGATCTCTATCCCGTTACTGTGTTTATTTCTTTTTTGTCTTCTTCTTCTCTGGCAGGAAATATTCATTTAAAGCAGAGGATGATTAAGGGTCTGAGGATGCGTTTGCTCAGTACGGAGCTGAAGTCAGGCTGTAGTTAGCCTAGCTTAGCATAAAGACTGGGCATTTCACAGCGTCTGATACACCAAAATTGATGCCAAAATCCTTAAAACTGACTCCTTTTCTGTAATACCGAAAGTACCGGGAGGCTTGAGGACAATGTTGTCTCATTTTCCGGGGAAATATCGCATCAGAAAGACATACGAAAAATCAGAATCCGGAAAAAAAAGTGACAATTTGAAGTAAATAAGTCAGAATTACCAGAAAAATTCAGAATTCTGGAAAAACTGATCATTTGTGTGTGTGTGGACATGATGGATCTCTAACCCCTTACTGTGTTAACTTCCTGTCTGTCTGTCTTCTTCTTCTTCTTCTTCTTCTCTGTCTTCTCTTTCCTTCTCTTGTTCCTCGTTGTCCTTACTGTCTTTAGCCGTCATGGCTCCAGAGTTTCCTGCTCTCCTCAGATGCAAAACATTAATATTCGAGAAGTATTTCACAGTGTTTTCTGAGGGATGAAAAGCTAATGTTTGCAGTCCACAGCTGACCTTACATTTACCCAAGTTGTTCTTCTGCTGCTCGCAGGCTGCAGGCTGCAGGCCGGCCTTACTGCATGTTACTATGGCAACCATGCTATGCGTTATCACTGTAGGGTGGTGCTGGGAATCATCATCAGACATCTCCAGCAGCGCAGATTAATGTACTAATAATGGGAAACTGTATCGATCCTCACGGAGAAAACGTCTCTCTTTTTTTGAAAGCAGATTTTCATTAAAAGCCTCCAGAGGATCACAGCGCTCACACAGCGTCTGATCTTAAGGTTAACCGGCTCATACAAAACTGATGGCACACACACTTGTTTAATATTGCCAGCATTTTATACTGGCAAGTATAGTCACTATTCTTCCAGTCTCTCCTCAGTGAATATCAGAGTGTTCTACAGGGAAGACGAGGCTGACAACGTGCCACGGCTGAATGTGATGTGGACAGCAGGTGTTGAGACGTCTCACTCTTTAATAAAGTGTTGGACGGATCGATCGTCCTCAGGCTTTGCCACCAGCAACAAACCAAACACAGCAGGAACTGAGATCTCAGTTTAGCTAAAGAAGCTTCTGTAAAGAGTGTAGTGCCCACACACACACACACACCCACATATCCCGCAGAGGGAGACGTACTGAAAAACACTTTTAACCAATTTCATTTCAATCAATATATAAATATGTAGTGAACAACATACAAACAACCAGCAGGACCATAAAGATGATGCAGATGTAACGCGTGTAGAACTAGGCGGTCAGACTGTAAAATCTATTAAAGACACACACACACACAAACAACACACGTTTGGCTTGCTATGTGTGTATTAGCATAGCTTTGTCTGTGTTTTCAGGTACATTTATATTGACTTTTCAAACTGGGTTGTTATTGTGTGTGTGTGTGTGTGTGTGTGTGTATGTATCTGTCAGGGTAAATCCAGGCTGTAATGGCCCATGCTAATGAAGCTAGCGTCGGGGCTAGCATGCCAAATCTGCTAGCAGACAGCGCCATTTGACTCCTCTAACTGGATTATGCAAATGAGACGCTCATCACAGCTCAGGGAGACGAGTGACACATAATTTATACCAGAGAAGAAGAGTAGCGAGTACGAAAAGGAGCATGCACACACACACACACACACACACACACACACATTCAGAGGGATAGACATGCCGTTATGCAGAGGAACACACAGCTATTGTCATATTCAGCCGCACACCTGGATCTATGAGAGTGAGTGAGTGAGTAAGTGAGTGTGTGTGTGTGTGAGCAAACATACACACTTCCAGACAAATGTATCAAGACAAAACACATCCTGTAAATTATCCCTGATGAAAGAGAGAAAGAAGAGGGAACTTCATGGTAAATAAAGATGTTTCAGGAAGGAGGAAATGAAGGAAACGTGACAGAATAAAATACGGAAGTACTTCTTTATATTTGTGCTTCCTTACCTTTCTTTCTCTTTTCTCTGAACCCTATTGTTATATGGGTTTCAGTGCATGTAAATGGTCTGCAAAGGTTAAAATCCCGGAACATAGTGACCACGCTATGTAACACCTGCGCTTCTATTGGCCAACACTCCAACACATCGTACGCGATAGGCTCAAGCCCTTTTCTTTGCCACCCTTTTCCTTTCCTTTCCAGTCACCTTTATTTCTTTCCTTTTTTTTACCTCTTATAACTCTTTCAAACACTTGTCTCCTTTTACCACCCTATGCCTCCTTCCTTTCATTCCCTTTTCACCTGCCTTTCCAAGGAATAGGATCTCCTTTCCTTCTATACTCTCTCCTTTTATGTCCTTTTATGTTCTCATTGCAGAATCCATCCCTTTCCTAAATCCCTTATTTCCTCTCCGTCTTTCCCTCCACGTTTGCCTCCATCTTTCTTAATTTATTCTCCCTCTCCTCATCCCCATTGCCTGATTCCCACTCTTCATCTTCCACCCTTTTCCTCTCCTCGTTTGCCACAATCCCTCCTTTCCTTTCCTCTTTCTATCATCCCCTCCCCTCCTTCCTTCCTCTGTTGTCGCCCTCCCGCCCTCCACAAACTCTTTAACACACTCGTCAAAGTTAGCTGTAATTGGTTACAAAACGAGTCAAAGCCGGTACAAAAGATGACAGCGAGCTGAAAGGGGTGTGGGGGGGAGGGGGCACCCAAAGGTGGCAGGTGTAAGGAGAGAGGGGAGGGGGTTGTTGGTGAAGAAAACGAGGGAGGTAAAGGAGGAGGGGAGGAAGTTATGCTGGGAGGCAGAGTAGTAAATTGTTCCATTTTTGCAGGTAATCTAAATGCTAACTAGAGGCAACTTATCACCAGAATGGATTTCCGACCATCTGTTCAAATAACAGGGGATTTGTCCGGTGGCAAGCGCAAGAATGGGATGATGGCGGGAAGATTAGGCGACGGCGACGCCACGCTCTACAGAAAGAAAAAAAAAACTAAAAAAGAAAAGAGGGGGGAAAAAAATGTATTTTGTGCAAACAAGAACAGATGACGCCCTTACAATTACACCTGTCAGGAGCTCCGCAAAGCAATCGATCTCTGAGGCAGCCGAGCGACGCTCCCTCTCTCTTTCTACTTCATCGCAAAATGATTTTCTCTCTGTTTTCCTTCCTCTCCCCCCTTTTCCCCCCTCCATCGCTAACTCTCTCTCTCTCTGTTTCTTTCCTTCATCCTCAAGCTCTTTGCATCTCTTCTTAAACAATTTGCAGGGAGAAATGTTTTTCTTGAATACGGACAACATGACGTTTCACTTTTCACTCTCTGCTGGAGTGAGGGGAGAAGGGGGGAGGGGGAAAAGAGGAGAGGAAGGGGGATTAGGAATAGAGAACGACTATTGACAGATCAGAGGATATATAGACAATAGAGGATATTGAGGATAAGACAAGAGGAGAGGAAACAAGATAAGAAGAAAAAGGAGAGAAGAGAGGAGAGGTAGAGAGCAGAAGGACTCAATGAAGTTAGTAAGGATACACAAAGCCAGAGACAAACAACAATGACAACAAAGTTGGGAGGATTAAGAACTAAGGAAAATGTAGGGGAAGTAAAAGTAATGTTTGGAGGACAAGGACAAAGTGGATAGGAACAACTAGGGATGAGAAAAGGAAAGGAGGCCCGCAAAAGAAAGACAGGTAAGGAACAAAGAGGGGGAGGAAAAAGTTGATGGGATTCCAGGATGGAGGAAAGAACTTTAAGAACAGGACGGGAGGAGAGGAAGGAAAAAGGTGAGGAAGAGTGGAAAAGAAAGACAAGTGAGGAAAACATGGAGAAGGAAAGAGGAGATGAGATGAGATTTGAGGACAGAGGGAGGAAAGGAAGGAAGGATAAGAGGAAACAAGAAAGAAAGGGTAGTTGAGAGAAGAGAAGATGGGAGGAGAAAATGAAAGAAGGGTTTAGAAGGGAGGAAGGAGGTGAGGGAGAGGAGCATAAATGGAACAAACAGAGACGACGAAGAAGAGATGTTCAGTGGATTAGAATAAGGTGAGTTTTGAAGGAAGAGGAGAGGAAAGAAAGTAAAGAGGACAGTTAAAAGAAACAAGAGTTGGAAAGGAGAGGAAGGATGGGAGGAGAAAAGAAGATATACGAGTGATGATAAGGGAGGTTGGAAGGTAGTAGAAGAGGGAAAGGAGGGAGGAAGGAAAGATAAAGGAGAGGAAAGAGGAAAGGAGAAAGAAAGATCAGGAGAGGAAGTAAGGGGATGGAAACAGAGAAGAAGAATGGAAGGATAAAGGCCAGAAAATGTAGAGGAGGGAAGAAAGGAGGAAGAAGGTGAGGAACATGGGAGAGAGAGAGGAAGAGAGGAAGGCAAAACCAGACGGAGAGGAAGAGAGCGAGAAAGGTGGTGAACAGTAAAAAGAGTGAGAGAGAGAGCGGAAGAGTAATTAATGGAGAGAGACAATGAATGAAAGAGAGGGGGAGGAAGGGGGAGAATAGAGGGGTGACAGAGCGTGCAGTTTACTGGCCCAGGAAGTGTTCTCAGGCTGCCGGCCAATGGGCTTGGCTCGTTCCCCCGTGTCACTAACAGCCCATTGGCCGATGAAAGCCGGCCTTTATTCTGCGTTTCAATCGACGCCTCACACCATCAAAGAAGAGCCGTTTATCTTTCCCTCCCATCGCCCCCCACCCCGCACACACCCTCTTCTCTCCCCCTCTCCCAGACTCTCCATCCATCTCTCCCCACTTTGCTTTTTTCTCTCTCTCTACTTTTACAATTTGTCTCTCTGTCTCCAGAAATGCATGCACACAATAGAGGAGGACAAATAAAAACCTCCAGGTTCAGAAAAAATGTGGAGACAAAGTGGATCTAATTTCCTCTGGGTTTCTCTTACTCTCACCAAAAAAAAAGTGGCTGACCTTCAGAGAGTTTCCAACTTAAGACAAGGCTTCATTTTACTGTAGTTTAGTGTCTACAATCAGACTGGGGAAATAGATTATTTTAAGCAGTGCTTTAAGACATTTTCTGTTGAAGATACATTGCATTTAGCTTTTTAAGTATTTATTAGATTATTTTTATTTATTTATTTAATGTTCAACTGTTTTTTTCCCCCCACAGTTAAGCACTTTATTTGAAATATGTGTAAACACGATAAGGTAAAGTGTTTTTGAAAGTTCCACCTTAAAACTGTTCTTGCTGAACCATAAAGATCTATTTTACACTCTACCCTAAACACTGTAAGACCATATACCTAATTTACCAATGGGCTCTAATCCATTAATCTAATTTTAGCTTCAGTACTTCCCCCCGAAAAGATAAGAAAATCCACAGAAAAAAACTATCCAGAAACATACATGCCACCTTAAGAAGCCCTATTATGGTTTTGGGGGCTTTCCCTTTCCTGTAGTGTGTTAGATAGGTCTTTGTTTACTTCCGGAACATAATGACATCACTATTGAACACTCGCACATCTATTGGCTAGCGCTCCAACGCATTGTACGTGATAGGCACATAGGTAGGGATATAGGACATCCCTAAGTGGTTGATCCATCACAACAGAGCCGACCAGCTAACCAATCAGAGCAGACTGGGCTCTGGTTTCAGACAGAGGGTGAAAAGAGGTGCTGCAGCACAGGCAGTATGAGAAACATAAAGAGCTTTCTGAACATTAAAGCATGGAGACATGTCCCAGGAGAGACTGATATGAAGCTGAACATGAGCAGAATATGTCCTCTTCATCCACTGCTGAAAGTAGTCTGCAACACATGCCTGAGTAACACATTGTAGGTCTGTTGTTTGAGTAACAGTTCTTGACAATAACATGATAGAATAATCTAGATGTTTCCTTGAAGACAAATCTTTACTGTAGATGTTGCTTTTGTTATTAATCCGTCACTCGTGTTTGAAATTGTTGTTCAAATATTATTCATCTGTGTGTTATTATTAAGAACCCACACTCGTTCTGTATCTCCACCACATCTCTGTATGAAGTACTGTAGTATTTTTGTGTACTAATGTACTTTTTCCCAGTCTTTCCTCTTGGTAATGTGTGTTGTTACTCAGCGCAGCGATGACTGTGTTCACCTGTTTTTTCACCCACAACACTGAGCCGCTTCACCACTCCTCAAAACCCCCATATCATATCCCTCCACCCGCTCTGCTCTCCCCTGCTCTCCTGTCCCAGGTGGCTTTTGGAGGTTTAACTCACAACAAATGGCATCCTGTCACATTTCCAGTGTGTGAGACCATGTGTGTGTAGTAAAGAAGCACAAAGCATTCCGGGAAGGGAGACGAATCGGGATGTTGCTTCAGTTTATAATATGATTTTTATTAACACATTAAATTCTTCGGAATTAAGAGTTACTCTTATGCTAAAATCTGGAAATAGGGTGAAAGAAGGCTGACAAGAAAACCAGGAGAGAACCGTTTGAAAGTGTGCATGGGTGCGTGTGTGTGTGTGTGTGTGTGTGTGTGTGTGTGTGTGGCAGTTTCTTAATCTAATAGCACACAGAGGAAATAGAGCAGAGCTGGACATCCTTGACACACACTGACTCAATACCAAGACCTAACACTTTATCATCTGCTGTACCTGGACATGTTGTCTGTGACTCCTGAGTGTGTGTGTGTGTGTGTGTCTGTGTGCATGTGTGTGCGTGCATGTGTGTGTGTGGCCCTGGGCTCAGTGAGGATGGGCAGTAGTTATTAACCTGCTGCCCAATTTCTGTCACGGGTTCTTTGTGGCTGCAAGCAGCGAAGTTAAGTGTGTGCTTGTGTGTGTGTATGTGTGTGTGTGTGTGTGTGTGTGTGTGTGTGTGTGTGTGTGTGTGTGTGTGTTTGTGTGTTTGTGCGTGCGTGCGTATGTGTGTGTCAACTGTGGAAGGACTCTTCCTCAGTGAAGTTATTACCAGTCCCACTCTAACAAATGATTGAATGAATACCACTAAAGGAAATGTAATTGTGTTTGAGTGTGTCTAGTTGTAAGTGTGTAAATACACTCACACACCTTAAAGCCTTTGATGCGGCGCACCCCCTTCTACGTCCCAACCGGGATGACGCACCCCCCCAAAAAACGCAACAAAGCTTTGTTTTATCGCCATAGAAATAACTTTGTCATGAGACGTTCCACTTGACAGTTTCCATGATTTCAGCTAGTTAATCATATTTGAAAGAATGAATGAAACGAGTTGGCGCGCAAATATCCCAGCCCACAGCGAAACGTTTCTATCAAAAACTAATAAATGATAGTTTTTTTATTTAAATTAAAAGGGATCACAAAGGAAATGTTTATTGTTCCTGTTTTTTATTGAAGCCTATGGAAAAATCCCACTTAAAAAACAACACTGTGTAATATTTTTACACCAGACCACCGTTACATGTTTCATCTCGCGCACCCCCTGGTGGCAGCTCACACACTTTGGGAATCCCTGGTCTATCACATACAATGTGTTGGCTAGCCAATAGAAGCGCTAGTGTCACTGTAGTGTTGTTTATGAAGTAAACAAAGGAGTCCAATGGAGGCGTTTCAGGCAGGGTTGGGACAGGGATTTTAGCCTTTGCAGACCCTTTACATGCACCAAAACTTATAGAACACCCTACAGGAAAGAGACACCACAACACAATAACAATAGGGCCTCTTGTAAGCACAAATGTATGAATAAAATACCTGGAATCGTAGCTCATTTGCTTTTCGGGTAACATAAAAAGTCAAACATGCTCCTGACCACCATCCAATCAGAGAGTGTGAACCTAGACCAGAACATGGCTGTTGCTAACATTACTCTACACGATAAAACACGCTGCAGAATTTAATCAGCAAACCCTCGAGGATGAATATAAGTGAGAAGTATTTCAAAACTGTACGGAGAGAGAGTGGGAGAGGGAGAAAATGGAATATCCTCCTCTGACACGTATAAACCCAGCCTGTAGAAACATCCTCATGGTGTCCACGGAGGACTTCCAGTTTCCTCCTGTCCTTTAACAATCACCAATATTAGTTTGGACTCGCTGCTATCAATCATGGTGAAAGAAAAGCTGTCACACTTTTTTTTTTAAACTGACAGAGATGAAACTCCAAATGCAGATCGGAGACAGAGGGGGGGTGGGGGGGGGGGGGGAAGATTGTCAGTGTAATAAAGATTTTATCCCCAGCGTATTTGTTGAGTTTAGTCACCAGAACATCGCTAATATATCGGTCTGGCTACTAGTGTGTGTGTGTGTGTGTGTGTGTGTGTGTGTGTGTGTGTGTGTGTGTGTGTGTGTGTGTGTGTGTTTTGATCAGTGGCGTTTTCTCCCGGAGGCCAAGGGAGGCGTGGCCTCCTCATTTATATTCGATAAAACAATATCCATGAGTTGGGATTCATGACGCACATTTTAGGTTCCAAATATGCCGTGTTTAATTCCCTGATGTCATGTTTTTCTTTGAGCGAGCAAAACAGCGCCCCTATAGGTGAAATACTGCCATCTAAGGAGGCCCGTTTAACTTGGCCTCCACTACTACTAAGGGTTTTAGCCAATCAGATTGAAGCTCGGCTTGTCACCGAATGCTCATCAAGGTCAATCAAACTGTAAAAATTTAAAAAATGAGGAGGCTAGCTTGTACGTGCCTCCTACACTAATACGTAAGTACGTAACCACACACAACCATGTTGTTGCTAACCGTGAAGGAAGGTTAGAAAGTAAGAATGGATGGCGACGGAGACCCAGAGTTTTTTCTGAGAAACGATTTCACTAAACTACCGTTTGAAATTCAGTTAAAAATAAAACAGAAGGGTAGGTCCACTCCGAATCTCGACCTTACTCAGGGAAGAGCTAAAGGAAATACCCGGACGTTTTGTGAAGGGAACTATACGAGAACGGACTGGCTAACAGGGAGTGTAATGCTAAATTGTCTTTTCTACTGGCCATGCCTCTTGTTTGACCGCTCCAGCATGGGGATCTGTATGACCGGGTCACAGATCATTTCGCCACCATTAAGGATAGGAGAATGGCATTTCTCTACAAATAGTGAGTAAGCTTACTTTATTTCTTTACGCAGTGTGACAGCCGAGGCTTTCACTTTAGCATCTTGCGGACAGCGGTGTGAACCCGTCAGAGACTTTTAGAATGTGAGGCCACCTGTAGGCTACAGTTCAGTGTATTATTGAGATTACAAATATGGGTGTAAGGTTTTGTGTTGTGTTGTGTTGTGTTTGTTTAAGCTTGTTGCGATATGGTGTCAATAAATAGCAGCAGCTGCAATCATTTGTCCTGATTTATTTATGCTACTTTTAGTCACATTGTTGACATGGGTATGACGTCATTCAGTAGTTTACGATCTCTCTGGCCTCCTCTGTAAAATTGGCCACGCACCGCTACTGGTTTTGATGCTCCCATAACCATTACTTGCCACAATGGAGCAGAGAGGCTGCAGGTTTATCTTCTGATCAATACTGCAAGCTGTCACACACACACGTTCACACTTACCCCTTCTTGTTTGCCCCATGCAGACTCCCTAGCACTATCTCTCTCTCTCTCTCTTAAACACACACACACACACACACACACACACACACACACACACACACACACACACACACACACACACACACACACACACACACACACACACACACACACACACACACACACACACACACACACACACACACACACACACACATTTACTCAGACCCCTGCAGTGAAAAATGTAGTCATGTGGATACCTGTGTGTTAGTGTGTGTGTGTGTGTGTGTGTGTGAGTGTGTGTGTGAGTGTGTGTGTGTGTGTGTGTGTGTGTGTGTGTGTGTGTGTGTGTGTGTGTGTGTGTGTGTGTGTGTGTGTGTGTGTGTGTGTGTGTGTGTGTGTGTGTGTGTGTGTGTGGGTGTGTCAGACTGAAATGTTCTGACAGGCTCGGCTGGAGGAAACTCAGCAGCGTTATGGACACAAGTGAGAGATTAAACAGCATAACAGACATTCATTTACACTCCAAAGAATCAAATAATGATCACGTCTTCTCATGGTGTCTTTTACCCAAAACCTTGGCATCTTTGCAAGTCATTAAGATCTAAAATATCATTTCTATCCTTCTATTGTCAAGGTGCTCGAACCTTTGATGAGTTCATCACTGAGTGGTTGAATATGTTCAACTGGATGGGTATCATGTAAGCTTTAATCAGGGGTCAGATGTACAAGAAGTAAGTACATTTACTTAAGTACAGACCTTAGAAAACACATTTGGGGTGCTGGTTCTCCACATATTTTGAGCTTTTTACCCAAAAACTCCCAAAGAAAACCCACAACTAACAAGGGGAAACTTGAAAAAACCTGCACCCAGATAAAACATTTACAGCAAAAGCCGTCGAAATGACAAACAAAGTAAGTGTGAATGTACTCTATATTCTGTTATGGAGGCAGGGGGACGTCAGCAGTCTTCCAGATGACGCGAGAAAAAAATACATTGGGAGTCAAGCAGGACATATGCAAAAAGAGTAAATGAAAAGCAGTTTTCAAAGTCTAAAATCAAGATCAAAATAGTTTTAAAGCAGATTTTAAATCAAGTCTTCAAGAAAAGTTGAGTCTCAAGCATTGTCAATTCAAGTCTTGTGGGTTTTAGGGAAAGTTAAGTCAAGTTATCATGAAAAAGATCAAACCTCAGAGATATTCTCAAGTCAATAGCGGAAAGTCTTGCTATTGTTCTCAGCATTATCTTGTTTTCTTTCAGACGATGAAAAGACGCCTATTCACACATCCAGCAGACACCAAGCTACTATAATACCATTTCAATTGTACTGATTCATTTTAATCCAACAATTACACACCACAGAAAACACCTTCTAGCTCCGGTTTGGTCTCCACCTCCTCCTGAGAAAAAGGCCTGTCTCTTATGCTGCATTATTTCCATAAATATGCTGAAATGCAACAGTGTTGAAGGACTCAGAGGAGAGACTGAGCGTGGTTTCGATTCACAGAGTGACTTTCAGTAAAACTCGACTCAACTGCGCCACAAAGAAAATGTCAAAACAGTTGATGTATAAATGTTTTCCTAAAGTGGTGGGAGCACATTCGTACGTCAGGATGAGAGGCGTCGTCCTGAAACTAGGACATCTTCTGCCACCAGAGAGGCTTCAAACGCCCAAACACACACTTCGTATTCTCCCACTGACAGTTGCTTTCTACATCTGTTAAAAACTGCACACGCACACACACACACACACACAAGTTGACATCAGTGCCTTTGTGCAATTAATCTACACACACACACACACAATGGTATCACGCTGCTAGTGCCGCTGCACACTCACCAGGTGGAGAGTTTGCCTTACAGCGGTGGGGAACGCAGCCAACACTCAGCGTCTCTTTAAGATCTTCTGCCTCGATCTGTCGCTTCTTAAAAAGGAGAAGGAGGAGGCAGCTCAAATCCCCACAGTATTCCCCGCTTCATTGAAGGGTAATAATAACTTTAGATTTTATTCAGCTGCAAAAGTTACTGAGAGGGTGGAGAGTGTCGTGTTGAGAGAGCAGAGAGGACGTCCTTCAGCTGCACCATTGAAACCAAAAAGTGTTCAAACTGCGAGAGAAAACACTCTTTGTGCTAGGGTAACAACTACTATCTAAAAGAGCTGCGGATCAGCTGAGGAAATCTTGCAACTTCGACTAAGTGTTGACACTATCAATTTCCTGCATCCGGAGTATAATACCAAGACGTTCAATCAAGACAGAACATAGAAAAACCCACAGAATAAAAACTGACGAAACACAAGAAGAACCATCGAATACTCACACGCCTTTTCGTAAAGTCAGGGATTAAATGTAGAAAGTGCATTAATAACATCAACATATGTGTTTCCTTTCCTCACAGTTTAACCATCATGTGCCCAAGTTCCTAGTCTCCACAAACATAAAAATCAATGTTCAAAAAGTCTCTTGATCCTCCTTAGTCTGTTCTCCTTAGCAACAGTCTGTTCTCCTAGCAACAGTCTGTTCTCCTTAGCAACAGTCTGTTCTCCTTAGCAACAGTCTGTTCTCCTTAGCAACAGTCTGTTCTCCTTAGCAACAGCTCATTCTCCTTAACAACAGTCTGTTCTCCTTAACAACAGTCTTTTCTCCTTAGCAACAGTCTATTCTCCTTAGCAACAGTCTGTTCTCCTTAGCGTTGGTCTTTTCTCCTTAGCAACGGTCTGTTCTCCTTAACAACGGTGTGTTCTCCTTAGCAACGGACTGTTCTCCTTAGCAACAGTCTATTCTCCTTAGCAACAGTCTGTTCTCCTTAACAACAGTCTCTTCTCCTTAACAACAGTCTGTTCTCCTTAGCAACAGCTCATTCTCCTTAACAACAGTCTGTTCTCCTTAGCATTGGTCTTTTCTCCTTAGCAACGGTCTGTTCTCCTTAACAACGGTGTGTTCTCCTTAGCAACGGACTGTTCTCCTTAGCAACAGTCTATTCTCCTTAGCAACAGTCTGTTCTCCTTAACAACAGTCTCTTCTCCTTAACAACAGTCTGTTCTCCTTAGCAACAGCTCATTCTCCTTAACAACAGTCTGTTCCCCTTAGCATTGGTCTTTTCTCCTTAGCAACGGTCTGTTCTCCTTAACAACAGTCTGTTCTCCTTAACAACAGTCTATTCTCCTTAGCAACAGTCTATTCTCCTTAGCAACAGTCTGTTCTCCTTAGCAACAGCTCATTCTCCTTAACAACAGTCTATTCTCCTTAGATACGGTCTGTTCTCCTTAGCAACGGTCTGTTCTCCTTAACAACGGTCTGTTCTCCTTAGCAACGGTCTGTTGTCCTTAGCAACAGTCTGTTAGCATGAATTAACAACCTCCGGAATGTCATAAATTGACCGATCAAAATAAAGTCTTCAACTAATCCATGATTTGACGAACTGTAAATACTTTTACTATTGAAAAGCTACCCCCATAGTTATAACACTCAACCCTCTCTGTTTCATGTGTAATGCAAATTAAATAAATTACCTTTTAACACAATAATCTCTCAAAGGGCAAAATGGATGTACATTTTCCAAACCATGCTAAGATATCACAGCTTCTTCATCCAACCATTTGATTTGCTGTTTTGACTCTGGGGGGTGTTAAAATGAATTTTCATGAACAGATGCGTACATCGGCCTTATGTTGCAATATAAAGGAAGGAGACAAATGTAATCGTATATCCATACACGATTCAGATCCGGTCCAAAATGTATTGACTTCTTTCTTAACTCATGCTACACATTTACACAAATTGTCATGAAAATAACCTTAAAAATAACCTTAAAAAATAACCTTAAAAATAACCAAATTAATGCTTTTTGGATACTTCATCTTCCAATTAATTATCCCTATTTGTAAAATGGAATTGTTAGTAGTTGTACATCCCATTTCCGTTCAAATCATATCGTTTTTGATCAAGTTAATCCATGACTCAAATGATGTTTTCTTTGGTGTCAGTGTCACTTGAGACGTTCTGGTATCAAGGCTTGTATGGTAATTTCCCAGATGATTCTCAGCCCCGCTCCCTGCTGCTGCCTGTGTAACAGCACCGAGGGTCTGAATCTGTTTAATGTCTAAACAAGCAGCAGTCAGCTCGAGGTCAGAGAAGTGAGCCGAGGAGACCGAAGGAAGCTGTAAAGCGCTGTAAAAATAAACGCTTCAAACCAGACATAAACAAACTGTCAGCTGTAATAAAGAGAGGAGCGGCGTTTGCTGCTCCAAGCTGCAGATACTCGGAGACGGACAGATGGAAGCGGAGCGAGGAGTTTTTATCTCACTGAGTGAAATGAGGTTCAGTATATTTAACTACATCTCAGTTTGTTCTGGGAGGAACATTTCCATTGATTTAAGCAGGGAGAACACCTAGAACATCGGCTTTTAATCTCACTGAAGGTCCTTTTTTTGGGGGGGAGAAAACCTTAAAGTTTACTGGAAGGATTTCTTTCAAACGGTGATTGAGAAGAAACAGTCATCTGCAATACGACCAAAAATGCAGATATATGTAGCTGTAGCTTCAATAAATAAAAGAGAAGAATAGAGAAGAGTATTTGTAAGTATATGAGTAGTGTATTATGTCTTCTTAATAAACAAATCTTTTTTTAAATCCCTGAAATTAGCTGGATTTACCTAAAGTTAAATTATTTGATTAAAATGAATGAATATTTTATCGGATTATATTCATGTAAAAACAACTATGGAAGCCTCCAATACAGGCATGAGGGTACTAAATGACGGTAAACTAATAATTGCATTCACAATATTGGTCCAAAAATGCAGGAATTAAATACTTACATATAGATATGAAACTACCAACACTTTAAAGGTTGATGTTTAATCACAAGGATGAAATATGAAATGTTGACGGACTCAAAGTTAGCAAAACCAGATGTATTATAAATGCCATTTAACTCAAAGACATCACAAACACGATTATAGACACATATGAATGGAATAAATGAAACAGGTAAAAGCAATTTCATTTTCAGTTTTTCTCCGAAGAACAAGGTGTCGTTTTAATGAGGCGACAAAACCCGCATTTAATTGAAGAGGTTTATCTAATATATGCTAGCTGCAGGACAGTAATATAATGCTTAAACACACAGAAGTGCATGTGCAGCACACACACACACACACTTCCTTACAGCATATCATTTTTAAAAAGACTTGAACACACACACAAACTGCATTTCACAGCCAGTCTGAATCCAGCTCAACTGTTTTGACAAAATGCGGCTAATGGAACGAAGAGGAGCATCGGCTCTCCTCCTCTTCCTCCTCCTCTCGCCAAAAACAAATTAATTTTTTCTCCGCTCGCTGATTAAAAATGTACCTACCACATGTGGCTGTGAGCCGTGTGCAACAGGAGCCCAATATGCAAATCTCACCCTTTTTAAGACTTATCTACATATCAAATATTCTCCAGGCTTCACAAACTCTGAGATATTGTACGCTGACCAAAGGCTTACGTGTGGGTGTGTGTGTGTGGGTGTGTGTGTGTGTGTGTGTGTGTGTGTGTGTGTGTGTGTGTGTGTGTGTGTGTGTGTGTGTGTGTGCATAGCTTCAGTTGGAGTGTGTGTGTATGTCCGTGCATGTGTGTGTGTGTGAGTCAGATGGTTGCTGTAGACAGCGGTGTGTCTGAGCTCTCATGTTTATCAAAGAGAAGCAGTTATATCTGAGAGCGCTGGATGGCCTTGTGCTGCCAAAGCTAATCACAGTGATGGGTTAGTGTGTGTGTGTGTGTGTGTGTGTGTGTGTGTGTGTGTGTGTGTGTGTGTGTGTGTGTGTGTGTGTGTGTGTGTGTGTGTGTGTGTGTGTGTGTGTGTGTGTGTGTGTGGAGAAACTAGCTTGTTATTGCACTGCGAGGTGAGGTGGCACAAGTAGAATTAGCAGCAACAAGCTAGAAGTGTGTGTGTGTGTATCATACCAAATACTTATGTTACATTATGTCTTCAAGTTCTTTCAGAGGCTGAAATGATAAATACTTACGGAGGGCTGAGAGATTTGGTGTCAGGTGAATATAAATGAGTCAGATCAGTGTGTGTTAACTTAAAAACTATGCCAACTAGCTCCCAGGTAATCATGTCAATAAATGCTCCGATACTGCACGGTTTTACAGCTTTAGCAGTTTTTTACAGGACTGCAATTCAAGAATCTCTGCAGTATAATCAGAACAACAACAATCACAATCACTTCCTACAACCTCTGAGACTTGGCACTTTGAAAGCATCTCTCTTTATGTTTATAGAACTACAGTATAGGGTACAGCTAGCCAGTTCATAAGCTCCCATACAGAGCAAAAGTGCTGACAATGGGGAAACAATCGACCAATCAGTGCATCGCAGGTGGGGTTATGAAAGGGGATGTCCTCTTTCTACATAGCTAATCAATACTGAGGGAATAAAGTTCTTAGTTTTAGAAGGTAAACATGAAATCTCGTGATGGAAAAAGGGGAAATCCTACACTCTTGGTCTTGCTAGAGAAAGTATCACTGAAGTAAAAAGATTGACTGTCCTTATTTGAAACCAAATGTAATCAGTACGCCAAAAATAACTGTTTTGTTTGCTCACACTTAAAGACAAAGTGAAATGCCTCATGCATCCTCATCCCATTGCCTCCCTGATCCATCTCTCTAAGTATGATGTGTCTTTTCCTTATCTTTGCAGCATTTAATGAGGCTAATGGTGCACACATACAGGAAGTCCATCCTTAAAGAACTTCAAGCTGTTCCTACTTGGTTGACAGGAATTTTGTGGTGAGAAATTGGAATAAATCTTGCATAGACGAGTAAACACTTCCCCCCCACTGCACAGCTGGCTAATGAAAGTCTTAAGGTGGGCATGATTGTCAGATAATCCATTTGTGAAAAAAGCAGAAAACTTGTTTGTCTGGTTCCTTCCAAAAGTTGTCGAGTGTTGGACCAAGAGACTCGCCTAATATCCTCTCTTTGCAGAGCCAAGTTTATGCAGCTGAAAATCAGAAGCGAGTAAAAAATAGTTTCACCATTCCAGCGACACACCTGCTCTGAACCAACCCAGCTGTCAACTTCCTCTGTCGATGCCAACTTTCCTATTAGGCGCTCTTCCAAAACAACACGACGACACCAGATCCTGTGTTTTGGTAAATGTCCTCTCGCATCTCTCCATCACACAACACTCCATTTCTGGGTAAAAGCCAATCAAACAGATGCACGTAAATGATATATATTTAGACTATCACAAAGGATGATCTGTCGTGTCGTAGCCTCCGAGCTTCTTAATTTAAAACGAAGGAAGCCGTGTGAGACTCGGCAACCCGCCTAACGTCCCAAATCTTTTGAAGCAAACCTGTAATTTCCATTAGTCGTTTTTGTATTAAAATAAGTTAAAAAAGGGGAATCAAACCGTTAAACAATGCTCTCTTTGGCTAGCAGAACTTCAATCATCTCCCCTCTTTCAGCCCGGCTAGCGTCACCGGCTAATTAGTTCTGTTGAAAGACTTCTAATTAAACTGGGCTAATGTAGAGGCCCAGGCAGAACGGCTGAAAAATATCACATAAACGACAAGAAAAATGTGTTGGGAGCCACAAAGAGGGAGAGAAATATACTGAACTTTGACTAAATGCATGTTTAGACAGAGATAGAACAACAGTTCATTGAACACGGTGGAATATGCATAACACTGCAGTGAGGTTTCCATCAATAAGGAAAGAACATAAGAACCTGATGAGTCTCTTCAGAACTGTCAGAGTGCATCAGTGAATGCATGTGTATCTGCAGGTTAGGGTTATGGTCTGTCTTGATGGTATTAGCTTGATGTTTTTCAGGTGTTATACTAGACTATAAACACAACTAGTTGTCATAATGATGTCCTTCCTCAGTTAAGGAATCATTCTCCCATGCATCTTTAAGGGGAGGCACTTTGAAGTGTTTGGTATACTGGAGAACAGACCATTAGCTTTAGCATTATTCACATCTTATGGAAAGTTTGCAGCAACATATGGGACAGATTAAAATACTTGCAAGGACTATGATTCATGCATGTCACTGAGTTTAATAAGAGAGACCGCAAATGGAAGTCTTAATTTTATAATAAGTGGTTAACTTTTTGGAGGCCCAGGGAAAATCTTTCTAGGATTGCCCAGTAAACACATGCAAATATCTTGAAGAGCTCATTAATAACACTTGACACACACACACACACACACACACACACACACACACACACAAATGGCATGTTCCAAAAACAAGCTAATAATGTCAACAAGCCACACACACATTTGGAGTTGACTGCCATTCCCACAACACACAGCTTTTGTTTCAGCAGTTCCCACAAGAAAACACACAATGCAAAAACACACATCTTTTTTCCTGCAATACGGCCAACATGCACTGCCCGTACACACACACACACACACACACACTTTCACCATGTACCAATACTGCTGCTCTTCCCTCTAAACGCCTTAAGTGTCCTTGTCTCTCTCACTTCTATCTGCTAATAGGAACCAATTAGTCCCGATTGTCCCTCCTCCCAATAAAAGAGCATTATGGGAATTCCCCCTACTTAACACCTTTCCTTTTCCAAACAGGAACCCAATTAGACGCCTAAAGGACAAAGAGACGGCGGACAAGAGGGGGCCTCGAGGGGCGAGGACAGAGGGATGACGGGGTGAGGTAGGTGTGTGTGAATGTGTGTGTGGTGCATCATTTCAGTAGTGTTTTCTCAGGGTGTTCTTCTAGCTCTATGTCGTAGAGTTCAATTATTGTCCAATATTTCTTTTTAAATATCAATTACATAATTGTATATTTGGGGGTCAAGATGGCAGGACCTTTACCACTCAGGTATTTAATGATGTAAGACATTTTTTCAGGCATTTAACCCAAAAAAAAAGCAATGACTTCGAGACAAGGAGGTGGTAAAATGCTAACTCATTTCAGGATTTTTATTCCTGGACTCCACTCTATCGAACAATTAAGATGAGATAGAACTGTATCCCAAGGCAACTGTGTGCAACAGTTGTAGTTCAAAGTAGTCAGTTGAAAAATAAAATGCAAATAAAGATGGAGGTACATGTATAAAACATCAAACTAACATCCTACATCCACAAATCCACTTTCAAAAAAAGAGTCAAAATTGCAAAAAGAGAGGTTCCTACTGGACACATAACACCTACTTTCTCACCAGACTGTAAGTACAACAGTACACACACACACACACACACACACACACACACTCAGAGGATCACAGAAACACACACTCGGAACAGACTGGCGACGGTTTTTCCCATGACAGCATGGGAATTCCTCTACTCAGGAGTCACCGCTCAGCGTGAAACAGAGAGAGAGAGAGAAAAGACTGAAACTGTGTGTGTGTGTGTGTGTGTGTGTGTGTGTGTGTGTGTGTGTGTGTGTGTGTGTGTGTGTGTGTGTGTGTGTGTGTGTGTGTGTGTGTGTGTGTGTGTGTGTGTGTGTGTGTGTGCTAAAACAGCCAGGGGGGTTGGCCCTGAAGTGGCTCTCTAGAGAGACGCTGTCTTCTGCTTTGTTCCTTTAATCTACACAGAAAGAGAGAGAGGGGGAGGTTAGCTCGGGTGAGTGTGCTGGTACTGTCTCTCCTCTCCCAGCGCTCACACTCTCCATAGAGCTGTGATGCTATAGAAAAAGGATTGTGTTAATTTGAGCGTTTCTGGTAAATGGTTAATTGGCGTTATTTATGTAGCGTTTATCCAGTCATTGCAACAACCAAATGTACTTGTACACGTACAAGTCAGCATTCACACACAGTTAAACACCATCAGCAACACTTTCAGGAGCAATTTGGGGGTTCGGTATCTTGCCCAAGGACACATCAATATGTTGACTGTAGCAGTTTGGGATCAAATCACTGACTGTCCAATTGGTAGAAGATCATCTAGCCCCTGAGCTATCTACTCTCAAGGGTAGTAAAAGTCCTGTTAACTTTCTAATGAACAATGTTTGGTGAGAAGAGCTCAACAAGGCCGGGATTAGCATGAAATCTGTCCTTGAATCATCAATGAAAACACAAACAACTACGCTAAGTATTTGGTCATGAGGGATGGGGCTTAAATGGCACAACCAAATTCACATGAACATTTTATGTTTTGGGAAAAGGATTTTCTAAGATCAATTACCCATTGCAGTATAAACCGTAACTCAAGACATTAGCTTATTTAGCAGAAAGACACGTCTTAGTTAGATCTTAGTTAAGTAGCAAGAGACTCTATTAGCTTGTTTTAGCAAAAGAGACTCTATTAGCTTGTTTTAGCAAAACAGATGCTGTTAGCTTGTTTAAGCAATAGAGATGTTGTTAGCTTGTTTTAGCAATAGAGACGCTGTTAGCTTGTTTTAGCAATAGAGACGTTAGCTTGTTTAAGCAATAGAGACGCTGTTAGCTTGTTTAAGCAATAGAGACGTTGTTAGCTTGTTTTAGCAATAGAGACGCTATTAGCTTGTTTTAGCAATAGAGACGCTGTTAGCTTGTTTAGCAATAGAGACGCTGTTAGCTTGTTTAAGCAATAGAGACGCTGTTAGCTTGTTTTAGCAATAGAGACGCTGTTAGCTTGTTTTAGCAATAGAGACGCTGTTAGCTTGTTTAAGCAATAGAAACGCTGTTAGCTTGTTTAAGCAATAGAAACGCTGTTAGCTTGTTTCATCCGGAAAACTGGATACACCAGCAAGGCTACTGTTGGTTAATACACCCAACAATTCCCCAAATGCTAAAGCTCCTTGGAGAAAATTGGCTCATGCATTGTGTCCTGGGAGTCTGTTTCACAAGAACAGTAAGGGGTGCTAACATGCAGATCACAAATGCTAACAGCTTCCACATCGCAGATACATTTGTGAGTCTTTCTCATGCAGTATGGTGTTTGTTTAGGTAGAGAAACTATCAAAATGAGAGAGAGGAAAGTATGTCAATTGCAGCTTGCATGTTGCAGGCTTGTTTTTCCAACAGCTTATAAACAGACCAGCCGTTTTGTCCCAGTTGGAGGATTTCCCTCCCATCAGCACATGGATACAGCACAGTTTGCTCAGTGTCATCACCAAAGCTATATTTAAAGCTACAGATCAAATGTTTATCTTTTTCTTTATCCCATTTCTATGACATTTTATTGTCTTGGCAACAAATGCACACAGTAGTAGCTTGGGATGAAATCCATTTAAATGACCCTTTTTATTCCAGCTATTTTTCCTCTTTAAAGTGAGCTTCCACAGGCGGAGCCATTATTCATCATTCACATTAAAACCTAAAGGTAGCACATTAATAACACGCAGACTGGTTTATACTGTTCTGCGCTGCTTTATAAACTGGGTGACAGAGTGGATGCATGCCCAGCACTGCTCTGATGTCCCTGCCAGCACTACACACACACTCACACACACACACACACACTCACACAAAAACGGTGCTTCTCCTAAGCCAGGCCCTCCCGAGGAAATGCCAGAGGCGCTGGGAGATGGAAAGTCTCGCTGCCACTTTGGTTCAGCCACTGAGCCCATTTGACCCAGTCACTTTCAATTCAGACTCTCCAGTTTGTCCAACGAGTCGAACACCACAGCTTTGTCTTTTTGTTGAATTTTGGGGGCATTTTTAGTCTATGAAGCTGACAGGGAATGATGGGAAAGAGGGAGATGGGGAATGATCTGTTACAGACTCAGAGAGACCCTTACAGGTAAGAACGGCACCTTCAGCTGTGGTTCCATTTAATCATTTAGGAATCCAGTTTGACCAGCAGGTTTGAAATTACTTCTCAAACACTACGTTACAACAAAGGACTTTATCTTGAAAAAAAGCAAGTGTTTCTAACCCTTGTAAATCCTAAGCAGACAGAATCAAACCATCATCTTGTGGGGGACACACTTCTTTCAAAATGTAATGGTGTACATCTGCACCAGTTAATTACTTAAACCAGTAACCAGTAGTACCTGCTACTATGTATCCCGTAACTTTTGTACCCCAATACTTTCATCAAGTTACTGTAGCCCCGTTCCTTTGGACTCTCCCCTACAATATTTGATACTCAGATGAAGCGGAGTGCATTCCATTAGTGATTTCACCAGTTTAAAGGTAGACAGCTCAATGGGCTCAGAGGAAAACCTCTCCTTCTTTCGTCCCCCATTCCCCCCTACATTAATTACCACTGAAATCTAGTGCAATAGAGCTATAAGGTGTTGATAATAGAAAATACTTAAGTAAAAGTACCTAACTTCTGGTATTAAGTAAGTGCAGTTCTTGAGTAAATGGTTACATTTCATTACTGCCAGTAAGAGGGAGTTCATTCCCCCAGTTTGACCAGTGAGTGTGACAGCAGAGAGAGATCATTACCTACAGCCAGCAGCACTCAGATGGAGAGATTTACTCTGGGGAGAGAGAGGGGGGGAGAGAGAGAGAAAATGGATTAAGACCTCCCGGTGGGATTCCCACTCATTTTCTCTGTGGAGCGAAACAGAGACGGAGGGACGGAGGGCTAGTCTCTCTCTCTCTCTCCTCTATGTCCATCTACCTCGTTCTGCCACTCATCTCTCTGCCTCCCGTTCACTTTCAGTAATCTCTCCTTCTTTCTCAGTCCATTTGACTCTTTATTTCCTCTCCTCTCAACCCTTCAGTCATTCGTCCATCTCTTCTGTCTCACGGTCTAACCTTAAACACTCAGACTTATTATATTCTTCGTTCTGGAATCAGATTTATGATCCTTCTCCATCTTTCAACTTTTTCTCTGTCCATATACTTTTGGCCACATTCCATATATTGGATTCTTCTCCTATTTCTATTAAAATATACAGGTATATCAGGTTTTTTTTAACCTCTTTTAAGAATCAGAATCCCATTTATTAGTCCCACAGAGGGGAATCGTCCATTGTTACAGCTAAATTAAAGGGGCGGAATATCAATTAAGAGGCATGCATAACATATCAGACCTTTAAATTACAAGTTGGACAACAATAAGGTGGATTTTCCTTCATTTACCAAATTTGTTTGACTCCATAAACATATATTTATCCCTTTATCTTTACATTTCTACCCATCCATCCATTATATGTTTCCGTTGCTACATTTTGTTCAATTAAGAAGATTATTTTACAGCATTTTACACAACAATCACCAAACATGTTCCTCTTATTTACCAAAAAGTTACATCAATGAAACTTTCATTTGGTAGAATCCCATATTTCTGTAAGTGGGAGAAATTTGAAAAGTTCAACAATCAATTAAAGCCAATTAGTGATAAGGTCCTTTTATTAAGTGACTATCTTAGGCTAAATACTTTCTGACATTTGCCTTCATCATATTGAAACCCCTCTTTGCGCGGATGAGATTTTTGGCTCATCATTTTGGAGAGATTTGATTAAATTAAAACAGACACTTAAATGCCATAGAAATGTACTGACCTGATACGTTATAATTACTTAATTTGAGGGAAATGTTCCTAAAATGCCACTCATAGGATTTGATTGAGACTCCACTGACCTCCTGTCCGTCATCTTACTTATTAACACTTTGATTAACACAGACATTTTACACCAACTCTTCACTCAAGCTTAATTGAAACGCCAATTAAGCAACACTTCATTCAAGTGAGACTTCAATGTACTTTTCATTTACTTCAATGCAACTTCACTTACACTTCAGTTGAATGATATTTCACTAAAAACACACCTAACTTTTCACCCCATCTTATTCCATTGGAGTTAACGGGCACATTACTGACTCTCAGAGAGGCGTAAACTGTGAAGGAGTGATAAAGCTAATGGAGGAAAAGATGGAGAAGAGGAAACAAGACAGGAAATGTCAGAATATATATAGAGAGAAGAAGAAGATGACAGATAGAAAGATGAGAGCGGCTGAGTGTTATTAAAATGTAAATAAACAGGAGTCGTTTATCGGAGGAAAGTTGGAGGAAGCTCTTATCAGCCGCTGGAGGCCTGTTTCTCCTGCTGCTGCCGCGCTGTCTGCTGGCTATTACACCTTCCAACAGAGGGCACACAGACACACACACACACACACACACACACACACACACACAGACACACACACACACACACACACACACACACACACACACACACACACACACGAGGAAATATCAGCGGGGAACGGATGCAGATGGGAATAAAGTTCATACATTCACTCTCAAAGACAAAACAATGTAT